>NC_084814.1:25032814-25234897 GCF_963583255.1 Pyrus communis
TAGAGATTAAGTTGCGTCATGACTTGCATACACAATGGAATAAGAGGAGAGATATGACCGGTAGCCATGAAAGTATCTCGACAAATATATCGTCGTTGTTGGATGAGAAGATGGCAATTCTCCATCATCACCCGCCATAATATAGTAGAAAACGAATGGCTGAATATACTTCAAATCGTATGTATTGATCGTTAGGGTTACGATATATATACACACACATATATGCCATATCTCACAAGGAAAGGAAGAATACAAATCCTACTCCGCCAAATATAGGAGTCCTAATATATATACAACTTAATGATTTATATTAGACCAAATATAAAATGGAATATTTTTTTTCACCTCTTGAGAGCCTCCTGATATTTGACTGAGAAGAGCGATGTTTATAGCTTTGGAGTGGTTATTTTTGTGTATGAGGAAATAACTAAGCAAGATAATGCAAAGGAATCATGGTTTTCACTTCAGAACCGCAAGAAAGGAGCATAAGTTTGACTTTTCTCAGTTGTTTGCCAATTCAACCAGTTACTGGGTCCTTCACACAAGACATTTTTCATCGTTGGATGCTTTCATTGTTGTTTTAGCCGGAAGGTAGGATGCTTTCGTTGTATTTGTTGAAAATTTTTACAGTAAAGTAACTTCTACAATCTAAAAAATTGAAATCAAATGAACAAAAAATTCATAAATTGAGTCATACCTTGGTTGGAGGATTCAAAACTTAAAAATCACCATCATCAATAAAAAAAACTTATTTTTCTCTATAAGAGCTATTAGGGGGCATTTGTTTGCCCTCACTAACTCGGACTGGATTGGACTGGACTAGCTATTAGTCCAATACTGTGTTTGTTCCATGCTGGGACTAACATTAATGAGACTAAAGGGGACTAGCATGGACAAAACCCTTCACTAAGAGGTCTTAGTAAGACCCCCCAATAAACATGGGACTAGCTAAGACTATCCTCTATTTCTCGTCCTTGTCATGCTCAACGACCACTCCTGACAGAATCCTCGTCATCGCCGGTCACCTAGATCAATCATTAACTTCCCGACTCTCTTTCAGATCCATTTCACAACCAACTTTCATATAAAATATACCAAATTGAAGCTGGGAGTGACAAGATTACGATTTTACTTGAATCGAGGCCAAAATGTGGTCGAATGTGGCCGGAAAATGGCCTGGAAGTCTCGGCCTGTTTGGGCTTCTTCAAATCCATGACAAATTCGAGCATGCAAAGCTAAGATCTCGGTCCAGGGATGGTGATGAATTTTTTGGCGGTGCTAACTTCATCCAATTTAATGAGGGTTGGCCAAAAAACACATCGGGAAACCTGCAACTCGTCGGGAAAATTGGAGCCGTGAGGTTCCGTTTGAACAACGCATAGCTAGAGAGGAAGGGAGGACAGAGAAATAGAGACTGGAATCAATAAGGAGTTTGACCAGGAATGAGAAAGAGACATGAATTGAGAGGTCCGACAGGAAAAAAAGAGGGAGAGGGTGGGACGATGAGAGAAGAGGAAAAGAGTGGGACGGAAATGGTAGGAAAAGATGGAGAAAAAGATAAGATCATAATAAAATATTAATAATTTATATATTAAATAAAATAATATTAGAATTTGTTATTATCCAGTTTCTTAGTTTAATACTGCACCAAACGCTTCACTAAGTTAGTCCAGTTTAGTCTAGTCTAAGCCAGTCCAGCTTAGTCCTTGAAGCTAATCCAGTCCGAGATAGTCCGGCACAACAAACGCCCCCTTAGGGTTTAGCCAGATTGAACGTAGACTAAACAAAGAGTGATTGTATGGTTTAATTATAGTGTTTGGGTTTATTGATAAATTTGAGTTTTATTATTAATTTCATTTTATACTTAATAGTAATTATGCAATAGGGTAAAATAGACAATTAAAATTTAAAATTTAAGTTAAGCGTAAAAGGAAGTTAAATGGGTTTAAGTAAAATTTCCCATCTCAAATATTTGCGACATCTTGACGTTCTCCTTCAATTTTCTCAGAAATTCATACAAATTAGTATTTAATAGTTAAAACTCTTTCTGATACTAAACGAGTAAGAATCTCTCTCTTTATATTGAAAGAAAAATATCAAAAAGAAAATGAACAACAAATATGCAGAGATATTGCATCAGATATTAACCCTAGACAAACAAATTAAAACGTATCAAACTACCGATGGCCCAAAACAATTATGATGTGAAGCTAAGATCTTTCATTTATAAATGAGGAGAAATATCAGTAGATTGTAGTATTAGTGGCTTTTGAAATGGTTATATATGAGTTAATATAATTTGCAGATATGAATTAATTTAAGGCAGCATCTTCTCTCAAACCGAAGAAACATCCTATGGAGATAATGAATTAATTTGTCGTGAATTATGAATTATTGTAATATTTTTATGCATAATATGGAGATATAAGTTTATTTGTAAGATTTACGTACGACAAGTAGAGTTATTTCATAGAAATTGGTAAATCAGAAGGCAAAAAGGTCATCTGAATCGAGTTTTTGATTTATAGAAGATCAATGATGGGTAAGATCGAATACAAACAGAGACAGACGCTGTCTCTTCGGTTCGGTTTTATTTTATTTTATTTGGTAAGTTAAAAATAATTAATGTAATTAGAAATCACTGATATGCATAAATGAAATGAGATCTTCTGAAGCTCTTATATGCGTTACTACTCTTCTAAAGAGGAAAATATCTTAAGATTATTTTTTCTTTTGCTTTAAATTCTACTTTCTGCAATTTTCTGCTTTAAAATTCCAGATTTTTTTCTTTTGTTTTTGTGAAATGTGTATTTTATAACTTCAGAAGGCAAGATTTCACCTTCACCGGTATTATTGTTAACTGTTAATCTTAAAAAACCGACATATTTAAACAAAGAAGGAAAATAGTTTGTACCGACGTAATCTAAAAATATATGATTGTTCCATCTTAATAAATGACCTGTAAAAATTCCATCACCCAACTCTATAAATACCACTCTCGTCTTGTCTCAAAACCATTATATACCCTAGCACGAGCCTGCCTCTTTTTCTCCTTAGAAAACCCTACTCTCTCTCTCTCTCTCTCTCTCTCTCTCTCTCTAAGCACTCCTATCGTGAAGGTGTTGGAATCAAAAGTTGTCTGCAATGGAGTCTCGTACTTACATGGTATGATCTATAACATAATTTCAATACGGAAATGATTCCGCACATACTTTTTCTTCTTTGATTTTATTCAACTCAAATCCCAGGGAGAAACAAGCGTGAAGAAATCAGTTTCCGTTCAATATCCTATTTCAACCTCTTTTGTCCTGAAAATAATTCATTTTGGGCTGTCTCTTAATTCACAGACTTGTGGATTGAAAGTGGATACCAAAACTGGTGGATGGCACAAGTGCTTGACGAAAATGCTGAAAAAGATCCAAGGTATATTAACTCTCTTTATTAAGTTTCGTTTTAATTAATTTAGCAAACCATTGTTTTTCTTTATCGGCACAAACAGTGGTACGCACTGATCTCATCAATCGGACAGAAATTGAAATGTTAGTTTGTGTTTGGATGGTTTATTAGGAGCATCATACAATGTAGATGCAGAAGCAGGTATGGCATATATTTCTGGGAAAGTAGACCCCAGAAAGTTACTGAGAAGGCTAGTGAAGGCCGGGAAAGAAGCCGAAATCTGCTGGGTCAGGACGGGAGATCAATGTACCTACTATGACGGATATGGCGGCGAGGGTAATATTCAAAATGGCAATGGTTATTATGATCATTCATATAATTATATGGATGGTTATAATGGTCATTATGGACAGAGTTCATCATACTACCCACACGGCCATTATGGACACAGTTCATCGTACTATCCCCAGGCGACGCCGTATTACTATTGATCATCCAGATGATCAATAACTAATTAATTTTGTTCACTCCTTGTATTAATTTGGAGAAACAATTTTGTGTCAGGGTTGATCATTAGATGTCGACCGACCTAGCTACGTACTCAATTATTTCTTTGTACTAGCTAATACGTATATGGTATCCATTATTTTTGTTTGGATACCATGTGTGGAACAAATGAATAAGTACTCTTGGGATCTATTATAAATTGTTATTTTTTTTAATAAATTTTAGTTTCTTTTGTTCTGGTTTTGTTTCGATTAATTGCCTAATGTGCATATATGTGGAACTCATATACGAGCAAATGATTTCACCCTTGCGTTCTGCCTCTTTAATTTTTGCAGGTAATTAAACAAAACAAAAATCGTTTTCTGGTGTAATTCTGCTTTATTTACGTATAAATCTCGAGCCTAATCAAACAAGATTTTCCGGTAATTGTTCAAAAGTTTTCTGTTTAATTCAGCCTCTTTAATTTTTGTTTGTAATCTTATCATTTGATTCTTAACTACAACTTTTTCTGCAGGCACCTTCTACTCCCACAGGTTCATGTTTTACAATTTAATTAAAGACTCTGCTGCAAGTTCTCAATGATCAACTACAATTTCAATATTTGATTTTTATAAACCATAACTTGTACATCTACTCTTCTAAGTTGGAGATCCTTGATGTTTATAAAACCATAACTTGTACAATACCTCTACTCTTCTAATTTGGAGCTTGAAGCGAACGAAATG
Organism: Pyrus communis; assembly: GCF_963583255.1. NCBI lineage: Eukaryota > Viridiplantae > Streptophyta > Magnoliopsida > Rosales > Rosaceae > Pyrus > Pyrus communis. The sequence goes on from NC_084814.1 coordinate 25,037,443, forward strand.
TTAATAATTTATGTATAATTGTGTTCCACAATCATCTTTCTTTGTTCTTGTTTACTTGTTCAGTAATATGAGTACTCAACAAATTAATCAGCGAAGATTGAGGATTAGCAATGTTTTGATTGACGCATTATTCTGTGCACATTTACGAGAATCCCAATTTTTGTGCATATACCTTTCTTAATCCCTAATTTTGTGCATGTACGAGAAGTTTACTTCTGCTCCAAGCAACAGATTGATGTAGAGACCTTCCCATTAGGTTTCATGTCATGACTATTTTTTTAGTCATTAGAGAACAATGAAGAAAAATTATTAAATTACACCTAACCTAAGAATAATTTGTTTGATTGCTACTATGAATAGTTTATATAGATAATGCTCTCCTCCCTTAGAGTTTGCAACCCCAAAGTCCTTTTTGGACCCATCAAGCATGAATCTCCTCTCTTCAAAGGTTAGTTTAGGGTTTATACATTTCTTTCTTCGATGTTGAATTCTTTTTTACATTCTAACAGGTAGAGATTTTTTTTGAGCAGCTCTAGTCGGAAGTATATGCCCAGATTCAGGAGCTCTTCCTTCAACTGTGAAAGCAACCAAAAACAATGTCAACAGCATTTCACAGTTCACAAGATCATACATGTTAGCTCTTCAATATCATAAGCTCAAGCAACTTCACCAATCATAAAATTTTGTAAATAGCCACGAAGTATTTTGAGGAGGAACTCCCCCCCCCCCAACCTGAAGGAGAATTGAGCTCTCCTCATTTGAATATGTATATTTTTTTGGTCTGATGCTACATCCCTTCTATTTTTTCTTTTCGGCTAACTTTCTCAAGGAGTTGGAGAGATGGGATTTTCCAAAAAAAAAAAAAAAAAAGAGTTGGAGAGATGGGCCAAATTGTCCAACACTAATATCGTGTTCAATTTAATTAAATATAGCTCAAGAGATGGGTATTTTATCATAAAAAAAACATCATATAAATAGAAATGGAACCTAATAATTTTGTTAGATTAGATATTAGATTAAGAGCCGACGGGGTTTGAACCCACACCGAGATGCAAGGACACAACTCTTTTCTACCACTGTTGTAACTCAGCCAGCCAGCCAGCCCCGGGCTGGCCAGAATTTTCAGTATTCTTGTAAGTTATATCCGACAGGAATGGTAGGCCTTTTCTTTTTCTTTTTTTTTTTTAACAAAATTTTTAAATATGTTTTTTAAATTCTATTTTTTTCCTATAACTTCCTAAGTCATTATACAACATTAAATTAAATTAAGTAACATTAAACAACATGACACAACATTAAACAATATGAAATAACATTAAATTTAAATAATAAATCATGTTTGGCCCAATGGCCCTTGGTTGGAGACGGTTTTTTTGTGACAGGGCTAAAACGAATCATATGGCTCTTTGGCCCTCGATTAGAGATTGAGGCAAATATGGCCCTGTACTGTTAATTAAAATATTAATATTTTGGAGGGCTAGAGGGCTAAAACGAGCCATTTGACCCTCGTTCGGTTGGGTCTAGAGGACCAGAGGGCCAAAAATAGCCCGAAAACCATCTTCAACCAAGGGCTAGGCCAAAGGGCTCATGGGCCACACTGGACAAAAAAAGGCCAAAGGTAACTAGCTGACGTCAACTAGCCATTATTTTTGAATTTTTTATTTTTATTTTTACAAAATTTTTAAAATTCTATTTTTTTTTCCTATAACTTCATAAGCCATTAAACAACATTAAATTAAATTAAGTAACATGAAACAACATTAAATTAAATTAAGTAACATGAAACAACATTAAATTAAATTAACTAACATGAAACAACATTAAAATTATACAACATTAAAGAAAACATTTAACAACATGAAAATTTTAAAAAAAATATTCCTATAATGTCATCTAGTCGTTGGATTTGAATTTGAATTTTTTTCGGCCAAAATTTTTTAAAATATATTAAAAAATTCTCATTTTTTTCCTATAAATTTAAGTTGTTGTAGTTTTAAAATTTAATTTGTAGTTTTTTAATTCAAGTTGTAGTTTTTAAATTTAAATAATAAATTATATTTGGCCCTATGGCCTTTTGGCCCTCGGTTGGAGATGGTAAGAAATATGACCCTGCACTGTTCATTAAAATATTAATTTCTTGGAGGGCCAGAGTGCTAAAACGAGCTATGTGGCCCTCATTCGGTTAGAGATGGTCTTACAAACCAAAACTACCTCTCAGATTGACCAATTCCAACTTTATAGTAATATTTGGTATTATACTGCATAGTACATGTATAATAATAATTAGATGAAAATATAAATGTATTTTTAATCAGAAACATTTCAAACACCTGCATCTGAATAAACTATTCTAATTTATGGGAAAGATTGAAGATATGAATTTTGTGGAAAGTTGCCGCTAAGGTTGAAAAAACAAATAAATAAAAGGCAAAACATAAAGGGTTCATGAAATTTACCTCTAATCCTCTGATGCTGTAGTGGTGAATGTAACCAGAAGTGTAATAATAGAATTTATATTGTTTGGCTTTGCCCTCAGCCTTCTTCGGCTTATGTTTTTCGCTCGAAAAAATTACTACTAGAACCTGGTTCAGCCATAGTGACCCATGACACAATCATTGCCGTCCCCTTCTGATTTCCTTTGTTATATGAACGTTAAATCAAAACCACACACAAATAATGCAATTAGACAAACTTAGAAATATGAAGTGGACATGTTATATAAATTCCATAAAAAAGAAAACAAAATGTATGACGCAAATCCATTACGTAAAAAGTAAAGGCTCTTAAAAGAGATGAAAAGTTCAATTGGAAGTTATGTCATAACCAATGTTCTAAAAAACACCAGGTGATGTTAGTTAGCACTAGTTTAGTGGTATTCTTCTTCACTTATAAGTGAAAGATTTTAGGTTTAATTCTTATCAAATACGAATTTAAATTAAATTATTGCTAACTCATTGTGAGTAACTTACCCCGTGCATATAATATTGTTTATTAAAAAAAAAAAATCTCACCAGGTGGTAGTCGGAAAGGCCTAGCACCTAGGGGCTTAGTTTTTTTTTTTTTTTTAATTACATTTATTATATATAATAAATATGAGTACGTGTAAAATTTTAGAGTTTTTCCTATTAGTTTTATAACATTTTGTAAGCCCATATTATTGGGCCTTGTTTTCACATTTTTAAAAAAGTTGGGTTTGGTTTTGTCATTAAAATATAAAAATAAAATTCTCTCATGAGTTAGCAGTGAAGACAACAAATGCGATGGCTACCGAAGACGAGATAGAAATTTTTTTTTTTTTTTTTTTTTTAGAAGAGACGAGATAGACTTAGTATGCAAAGAAAAAAAAGGCCTTGATCGCCAAGAGCGCCTAGGTTGATTTTTAAAACAACGGCCATAACAAGAAAAAAGAATCAAGATAAAAAATTATCTCTACAATGTTATAGAGTTGTGTTACGGTTAATCGTCTATATGAGTGACGTTAGCAAAAAAACAATGTCATAAAATTCCTAATTGACTATGGAGAGATAAAGGAGAGACTAGAGAGGGAAATTTTACTTGTTCAGGTGCATTATAACCTGGAGCGATTTGGAAGACATCACTTTCATGAGGCATATCGACAGTACTCTCAACTTTCCTTACAAAAGTGCTCGTTACACCTCCATTACACCCCACAGTCAAGCTTAAAACCATAGCCAAAACTACAACAGCAGCCATCTTTCTCATCGTATAATCCAGAGCACATACAAACCCTATCAAACTCGCACTCCCTCAAAACCCTATCACGCACATCTAAGAACAGCACACTCCTTTTTATATAGACATGAAAAGAAATAAAGAAAAAAACAAGATTAATTTATCATGAATTTGGGGGGAATATTCATAGTTTTATTCTCATTAGGTTTGAATTTGCATGGTTTTTTTTACCTCGGACACCACATGAGTCACGATATGTAAAATTAACTAAGAAATTATGAATATAATATATAATAAAAACCAGGAGAAAGAAAAATTGACTCCCTCAACTGCCATTTGAAAAATAGTTACACAAAGTCAAAAGGATAGCCTCCAAAATCCAAATCCCGCCACTTCCACCTTTGACTCCTAAGAATCCTGACAACCCCCTTATTTCCTCAGTAACAAACCTTATCATCAACTTCATCGATCACTCTTTTGAATCCAATCTGGTGCCCTAACTTGCTCATACACACTACGTTTTTATTCTTCCAATTAAGCAAAGAGCTCTCTCGAGAACAATATTCCAAACTTGGTGGACTCCTCCATAATATTTATCTTCTTTTTTTTTTTTTTCTTGTTTCTAGCATCCAAGTCTTTTTTGTAATTTGTACTCAGTTTGAAGTAGGAGACAAGAGCAATGGATGGGAGGTCCCCAAATCAAAAAATGATCAAGATGTGTACAACCAATGGGCCTCCAAGAAAAGGTTCAAGGTTGATGATACCATCTGTGAGTACTTTATTTACTTGGCAATATAATGGTGTCGTAGCTACAAATATTATTATAGTACTATCATATACCGTTGTATTGTGTAATATGTATTTTGGGTTGCAAGAAAAACAAACTCAGTGTTGGTAGTGACCAAGGACGGTTATGAAAAATGCAATTCGGATCATCCGATTTACTTCTCAAACGATGGTTACAGTGTGGTGATACTCAACCGACCCGATTGGTTCTATTTCATCAGTGGGGTTGCTGGACATTGTGAGAAAGGCCAGAAGATGATCGTCAAAGTCATGGAACCAGTTGCTGCAGGTGCATGCATCTAACTAATCTCCAAAAGACCACAATAATGCAACTCGGCACCACAACAGAATAACTCCAACAACCATAAGGCCAATTGTGCATTTGCGTTCTCTGCTGTCATCTCTTTCACAATTATTGCGTTCTCTGCTGTCATCTCTTTCACAATTATTATGTTCTACATCATGATCATGTCACTCCTTGGGCTCTTTTTCTTCTAAACTAATGCAATAATTTATTCTTTAGTATTTTTTCCTTATTAATCTTCACTCCTTGGAAATCTGGTAACAAAATTGTGTGGTAGCTAGCCAAGGCCTACGGCGGCCAATATTTTGTTAGAGAGATGCTAAGGGACCCTCTCAAAGTCTCTATATAGATCTATGTCATCTCATATTTTTGACACAATATTTTAAAGATAATTCATGGAGAATTCCAATTTTGAGAGAGTTTGACTTAACATTTCTCATTTTGTTATTGCCAAATAAAAAACAAAGGAATATATTTGTACAACAGCATATCCTTGAATTGAACAAAGGAATATATTTGTCCATTTCTTAATGGTTCTTGTTTTATTTCTTTTACTTTTCATAATGTGCTGTAAAAAAAAAAGTAAAAAAAAAAAAAAAAAAAAAAAATGAAGAAGACTTTTGAGAAGGTGTGGGTAATATTTGAAAGGTTTAATTTTAAACTACACTAGACAGTAAATTCGAACTCGAAGGTATGAGAGAGCAGGTGAAGGAATGGAGTATGGGGAGGTAGTGTGGTAGGAAGGAGGAAGGATAACTGCAAACACAGAATAAAAACAAAACATTAGGAAAGAAAACTGCTTAAAATTGATTTTTTATTTTTTATTTATTTTTAGTATTATTTTCATGTGCATATCTTCCATGTCTATTCTTTTGGTGGCATCCTTCATCTGTTCTCATTCATTCGTCCATTCTTTCAATGTAATATCTTTGAAAGAAGATAATGAACTTTTGCACCTTTTGACAGCGTAGCCTGCTTCAAACGCTACCTCCGAGACAACACAAAACATATATATACTCGCATAAGGATTCAACATTTTCCCAAGAATAGTCAAACGATAAACGATAAGAGAGGATAATAATAACTGAGAGACGATTCTGAAATGTTCTAGAGGCCGAACATGCAGAACCCCCATCTGGCCAATCAAAAAATCTCCCATCACCGTCGCCTCCTGTCCAAAAGGGGAAAGCTCAAATTCCAAAGAATAATTCAGTTCCCAAATGTGGGCCCTAGTAGGTCCTACTTTCTTTTTCTCTTATTCTCAAATATATATGGTTTTGTAATATTGAAGAAGTGTAGGCTTGTCAAGATTTTTAGGGTTATTAGACAGAAAGAGGAGATATGATTCTCTCTTTTCTTATTCTAATTTTTTTTAATTTTTTCCTATCACACTATATTTTTTTTTTCGTCTTCATAAAAAATAAATATAAGATTTTGCTCGTAGTTGTTTAAGCAATAAAAGAGAGAATGGGAGAGAAATTAAGAGGAAGGAATGGGAGATAGATTAATTAGGAGATTGAGAGAATGAACTAATTGGAGCCTTAGATAACAGGGTGTCCGCACGTGCACCGCCCCATATGGTTTTCCACCTTTAAGTGGGTACTCTGACAGAGACAAGAGGAGGGATGAGGATTGTGTGTTGAGGGATGCTTTGAAATCACCTTGCTCTCGATGCTTCTTGGCAAGTTGCAATAAATGCCACGTTAACCCTAACTGAAGGCCAATCCCGCATTCACCTTTTCTCTCTGCATATTAAAGACATAACAAGTGTAAGTGATTTCTGTACATTATTTTTAGGATAATATTATTACACTCAATTTTTTTTTAATACTTTTATTAATTTTTAGATATTGATCTTTTTTAATTCATTCAATCCGATGATCAAATATTAAAAAAAATATGTGAAAAATAAAAATAAGTATATGATAGCACTATTCTATTTTTGTTTTCTTTACATCTTCTCATAATTCTTGCCATTTCCTGTACGGCTAAAAAAATATGCAAGAATCATTTTTCTAAAAAAAAAAAAAAAAGAAGAAAAGAACATTAATACCAAAATGAAATAACTGCACCTGAAAGAAAATAAAGGCTTATTTTTAGCTACGTTTCATGCGATTCGATTTTGATCTAACTTTGCGCCTTGAAATTCAGAAGTAACCACTATACTCCTTGAAACTCAAAAATCGCTTCACTTTATTATGTTTCCATTTTTTCTATCAAATTCGCTCCATTTGATCCCACTTCACCACTTTGAGTTGCAGAACAAGTTTTTTTTATATTTTTACAGATCTTTGTAACTTCAGCACAGCAACCCTTAAAAATTTCAATTCTTAATTTCTTCTTTTAACTTAATGCTTTTTTACTGTTGGATGTTAACGCATAGTGGAGATTTATAGTGAAGATTATAATCAAATTTGTCGCCACTGTGCGTTAACATTCAACAGTTAATGATGGAGATTTATAAAATGACGACTTTTGAGTTTTAGGAGGTAAAGTGAGATCAAAATCAAGTTCTAGATGACAAACACATCCCAGACCGGTTTCGCCGTAGCACTATATTATCCGCTTTGGACCTCGGCCAGGCCCTCACGGTTTTGTTTCTGGGAACTCACACGAGAATGTCCCAGTGGGTCACCCATCCTGGGATTGCTCTCTCCCGAACTTGCTTAACTTTGGAGTTCCGATGGAATCCGAAACCAGTGAGCTCCCAAAAGGCCTCGTGCTATTGGGAGGAGAGCATGTACATATAAGGTACATCACCCCCTTTCCGTTGGTCGATGTAGGATCTTACAAAAGTGATGACTTTTATGTTACATGAGGCAAAATGAAATCAAAATTGAGTTTCAAAAAGCATAACTAAAAATAAGACAAATTAAAAACCGCGAAGTAATTAATGGAACTAGAGGTAGCTAATAGGGTTATGAAATGTTTACGATGGGCGTGGAGTTAGGCATGTGGAAGTGGACTATGGTATTGCATGGCACTAGGGTTTTGAACACACGAACATATAATCAATAGTGTTATTTACACATTTATTGTTACTTTTTACACAATTTTGTTAAGTTTCTACAATTGATATTCTTCAATTCATTTGATATGACGTCTGAAAATTGAGAAAAATATGTGGAAAGTAAAATGGGTGTGTGCATAACGGTATCTTATATAATATAGCTGGATTGTCCATATATTTTTTATCAGATAGAAAATTGAATATTTTTTGGGAGAGAATTTTTGAGAGAAGTGTGTTCGCGCGCTTGTATATATCTATATTCAATTACGTGATGATCAGTTAAATATTTGGACCCATGGTTCTGCGTCCTGCATGACCATGCAGTATTTGGGCTCTTTTATTTAATTATATAAATTTTTTGTTATTAGATTAGTAAACTGCTTATATGAAGTTGAATAAATTTAAGTTGAGATGACAAAAGTACTAGTAACTTTTTTTTTTTGTCAAAAAACCGAAACCAACAAATTTCAGTTCAATCTCGGAAGTCAATTAATGAAATAAATCATTAAATTTGGAGCGAGATAATTTGGTTGGAACATAAAGACCAATGTATGCAACCGCGCCTATTATTACACATGAAATTTTCTAATGTCTTTTTGGTATTTTCCTTGAGCATGAGGCATTAATGGTCAGAGAGGGTTTTACTTTAGAGCTTTCTAGGGGTTTTCAGAATGTTATTGTAGACAGCGAAGCGAATCGCTCCAAATCACCCAAGCGCTGAGCTTCTTCTGTTGATTTTGTCCCCCCTTGAACTTATTGGGAAGACTTAAAAGCTCTTTCTTCGGGGATCATTGGGGTTCTATGAAGTCACCCACCGCCTGCTTGGTTCAATCTTTCTTCTGGCTAGCAGCCCCTGCTTATGGTTTGAGAACCACCAGATTTTATTATAGATGTTCTGTTTGATGACTGTAACCCTGAGTAGAGACTTGCCTCCTCTTCTGTACCTTTCTTCTATCAATGAAATCCATCGCTTTGCTTAAAATAAAAAATAAAAAATAAATGAAAAACTACTTTATGGAGGCAAATAGCTTAACAAATGCTTCAACAAGACAAAGGGAGGATAAGTAGCCAAGAGAAACTAGCCAATATAGTATACGGTCTCCATCTTCTTGGGGAAAAATTCCTAGATCTCCGTTGGTCGGCACAAGTATACAAAAATCTTAGGGGTGTGCTATCCACACCCCATTTTACTTCTCACACCACTTAATAATTTCTGTCTATTGATCTTCTTCAATTCATCTGATTCGACGGCCAAAAATTAAAAAGGTGTGTGAGAAGTAAAATGGGATGTATGGATATCGGATTCCAAATCTTATTGATCATTGTCTGACCATATATGATCTTGGAGGTGGATTGTCAACCCTTCCATTTTCATACTCTCCCCATGCTCTCCTGTGATGTGTGGTCACAGTTAAGCCACGTCAACATTTTATATTAATTTTTTATAGAAATAATAAAACAAAAAGTAATAGGAATATAAAATATTGACGTAGCTTAACCGTGACCACACAAACAAAAGAACATAAAAAAAATATAAAAATAGAATGACAGACAATCCACCTTCTATGATCTTTTATATTTTAATAAATACTGCATGAAAATATATATTAATATCTAGATTGTGAATATTTCATATCTCACAGTGTTGCTCATCATTTATCGAGGTGATGGTGACAATGGACCCATGCACCTCTACACAGCTCTAGATGGTTATCTTGCGGTTGGGATCTATCCAAATAAAAGTGGAAGCTTCAAAGGTTCCAGTCATAAGATTAAGAATAAATTCAGGTATTTGCTAATTTTATCAGTACTATTCATACATTTTTTTTATCTTTCATACATTTTTATTAATTTTATTCTTTCCTTCAATTTATTTTATTTAACAGAAAAAAATTAAGAAAATATGTGAGAAGTAAAAATAAGGATGTAGATAACACCACTCTTAATTTATTTTGAATTTTCTTCTTGAAAGCAAGTTATATTCGAGCACGTCACTTTTTCTGTAGCTAAAGTATATATAGTATAATTGACTTTGCAAAGGTTGATTTGTCCAGTACAACTCTCATGATGTTTCTATTTCAACCGCTCAAACTAATTGATAGTGTATTTGATTACCTGTTTCTATCGATTGTGCTTTGTTCGTCTCGTGAAACACGCACATAACGGATGATAAATAATTTATGCACTTTTTTTTTTTTTTTCATTTACTAACTCTTATTTATTTATTTCTTTTCAATTTTTTCATTTATTCAAATCAAGGACAAAATGAACAAAAAGTTGTTGGAGAGAAAAACCGGCGTATGAAATCACTTTTTCCATAACATATATCATTCATTAATCAAAACCGAGATGTGAGACATAACAACTAGAGTTATCATGCATGCAAGAGTCATGATCATGACCAAGGATTTCATGACCACAGCCATATGGGTTGGCACAACCATGATCTCCAAGGATTATGGCAAATCCATAGTGCACATGGGGGCGTATCAAATAAATTTTGCATGCATATATGCTGTTAGGATATATCAGTACTACAAAGAAATAGTAGAGAAAGATTTCTTACTCATTCAACGCTACTCAGTCAACAACTAGAGTATATTCTTCGTCAATCAAAATTTGTGTACTGGGTTGGTTAAGATACGCTGATCACTATCACTGGCTATTACTATATAGCAAGGGATATGCAGGGTTTAGCCGCACGTTACAAATATTGAAGAGTACTACTGGTTGTACTTTGGAGAAGATTTTATCTCGTGAGAAACGGTTGCAAGTAGACAGTAGATGAGTGATAGTGAGACTGCCATTACTTAGAGATATGTACCATAGGAGTAAATTTATGTGTACTTAATATACTTGTCATGGGATGCATTATTTCATTTACGATATAGATGGGTGATTGAAAATATTTATCACGTGGTGTATTATTTTATTTGTTACGATACGGATGGGCGACAGAGTTATATGTTACATTTTAAAGATATTTTAGTAGAATAATAATAGCGTAACGGTTTTTCCTTTCTTTTCTGCCACTAAGAGAAATTTTATAATATTCGAATAGAAACATTCATATCCCTCTCAATGTGTTTCTATTTTTATTTTTATACATGATATATTACACTAAGATCATCTCCAAAGGAGATGTCAAATTTTGAACATAAAATTTAAATTTTGGCAGCTTATGTGGCACTTTGACATTTTTAAAGTTATGTTCTCCAACCGATATATCAAATTAAATTATTATTTTATAAAATAAATTATTAAACTAATTAAAATTTAATAAAGGACATTTGTTTAATCAGTAATCTATTCACCTTCCTTAATTGAAAAGAAGAAAAAAATAGGATAATTGCATCGGTCAACTCAACATTAATTATAATAAAAACTAATTAAAAATTAATAAAATACATTTAAAATTTAATAAAAAAAACATTTGAAGCTGTTGTCAAATTTCACAGCAACATTTTTTGCTGCCAATCCATGTCATCGTCACATAGGATTTGGCACTTCAGTTGGAGAATATTAGTGTGGTTTTTTTATTTATTGTTCTAGCTTATGTGTACATTTTGACATATCATTTAGAGATGCTCTAAGGTGTAAAGTGATTAAATTAGTATCAAAGTTGTCTTTCAAAAGTATTAAATTTAAAATCTCTTATTTACAAAATTTACCAATGAAAAAAAATATTAATTTAATATTATATTGCACATAACAGTATCTTAGACACATTAAAAAATCACTGGAAGCATTAGTACCCTTGTGACTGAGTTGCTAAAAACTAGGAGTACGTGTATATCTGCCTTTTTTAATTCTTTTTCAATGAGAATATTTTCGCTAGTCGTCTTATTTATTTTATAAATTTAAATTTTAAGGTATATGTAATCAAGACATAAACTTAAAAATTTAAATTTATTTATAGAATAGTAAATATTATCACTAGAGTGTTCGAGCAAAATAAATTCTTTTTAGTGGGCGGGTGGTACATTTTCTCCTATAAATAGGGACCATTGGTGGAGATCTGTTGAAGTATCTTCTATATCTGCAACTCTAATCTTTAAACATTATTATAATATTAAATTTAGGGTAAGGAGTAGGGAACTGGGAGAGAGAAAGAGCAGGGAGTGGTGATACATTGTTGACAGAAGATAGAGAGCACATATGGATGACTTGCAATTGACTATGCATCTCACTCCTTTGTGCTCTCTATGCTTCTGTCATCACCTCGTTATATCTAGCTTCCTTGCCTCTCTCTACGCCCGTGCACCTCCCATATTAATCTAATTCATAATAAAAGAATATTTGAGTGATTACTAGTTAATCAGCTGATATATGCTTCCCTTTCAATTGCTTATATATTGTTTTGATTTTGTAATTTCAGTATTAATCTCAAGTGATTTTGCGTATATATTCATCAATTTATTGATTTCTCAATTTTGGATCTGACTTGTATATATAGTTGGATTTCCCTTTTTTTCTCTTTTGTAGGATCTTATGTTTTACAGGTTTGAAGTAGTAGTACTGGGCAAGCAGATCTATCAGAGCCGCAGGAATACTTTGCAATCACAGGTTCTTATAAACATATTTATAAGTATATACACACACACACATATATATATATATGTGTGTGTGTGCGCGCGCGCGCATTTTATGGGGTTTGTTCATGCGTAAGTTTGTTTATTTAGTTTTTAATTTTCAATGTGTAGTTCATGATCGCAACAACAATTTTCACATTATCTTGGTTGAAAATTTTCCAAATGGCTAGCTAGGTCTGAATTCTACATATGAGATCGATCCAGTGATTTGGTGCCAGATATCTCATACCCCTAAAACCGGATATAGTTAGGTTTTCTTTCACCTCTTTTTTTCTCTTGTTCTCTTAATTTCATAAATATTAGTTTGTTTTCTTCAAGAATATAATGCCTGAACAATCTGATGCTATACATATCCCAGCTGCCTAGAGATATTTGAATCAGGCGGTTCTTGTCTATAGAGGGAGAAGGATTTTACTTATTTGCTTTGAGGGAGAGGAGTTTAATTTTGCACTCTGCATATATTGATTCTGTTGAGAATTCCAGATGTGGACTAACTAATAGAACCACTGTAATAGCTTAAGCTTGAGCTGTTTGAGAAGGGGCAGAATTAATTGTTGAGGTAATTAATTAAGCTCTAGTATGGCTATTTGTTAGACCAGAAAGAGAGAAATCATTGTTTCTTAGTGCAAATATGTGAAGAGTGAGCAGCTTGTTCTTATTTTCATCTTCCATTTCTGGGAATTGATGTCTTTATAGAGCTTGCTGTAAAAAAGATGGAGATCTGTAAGAAAGTTCGCAGATTCTCTTCATATATACTAGGCATAATATGCATTTTGCCATTGTGGTACACAGTCACTGCATTCATTTTGCATATGCTACAGCAGCTTTAGCACATATTTTCTATGAGTTAATGTTGATCTTGTGTTAATTGAGAATATTTTTGCTCATCACCATCCAGTGACAGTGATGCTCACCACTGTATTTATTACCCTATTTATCATTGTTGTATGAGTTTAAATTTTGAGATTTATGTCTATCTACTACACATATCTCAAAATTTAAACTTACCTAACAGTAATAAATACAGTGGCAAGTATTACCACCACTTAATGGTGGTGTTAATTCGGTCTTTATTAATTAGTGGCTGATTCAAGTTGAACATATCCATAGAGGTTATGACCCCTATTATACTTTTCTGTTTTGTTTTTGTGGTTAATATGGTTGAGTTGTAACTTGTAAGGAAGCAAGTTAATGATTCTTGAGATTTCTAGCATCTACTGTCCATATTCCTCATGAGGCTTTTTACATAAAAAGTCTTAAACGCAAGCAATTGAGGAATGAATTTACCTATTTCTTCTTTTAATATTTACCCACCTCTTGGTGTTATACAAATAATTCTAGCTTGAGTCTCTGGTTATCATGATACTGCATCTGCAAAAGATTTCTAAGACAAGAGACTTGTAAGTCCGAGTCAATATTACTTGATCATGATTTATTTCTTATTCAGGTAATTATTTAAGTGCCATAGTATCTCACCAAAGAATATATATATTAATTAGTAAGAATTTCAAACGTTCAAATAGCTAGCAACTGTGAAACCATATTTGTTCTTAACATTTCAATGTACATATGCTTCTTGGTACTAGAACTCTTTCCTCCTTCTAGAACAAAATCTTATGAAGGAGATTGGAGATGAACTCACTGGAGGAGTCAAGATTTTAGTGTAGTCTCAATATGAAATGCTTAATCTTACAAAAATTACTTTGCCAAGTGGTAACCAACCACCATTGTTTGGGTCTGGTATGGTGTCGTCCTTCATTCTTGTCATCTTCTTTCTTAAACCTAAACCCCAAGCCTCTCTAACTTTCTTCCTTTCTCCTTCCACTAATTCTCATGCCTGAACCTCCTCAAAGCTCACAAAAAATGGATTTGCTTGAACCCTATAGGAGCCACCAACTTCAAATCAAACCCGACAAAAGAAAATAAAATAAAAAAAATGTCAGATTGAGGCCCTGAGGCTAGGAAAAAACCGTAAAATTATAAGTATAACACTAAACTTCTGCGTGAAAAAAATGGCAAAGTAAGCTTAGGACCATCTTTGGTCCTTTCATGGCTTTGCCTCTAGTTGGACGTATCCAAAATCTCCAAGTGAGAGAAGCAGATTTCAATTTATAATTAAGCTAGTGATTGAGCAAAGGTTTTTATAATAATGATTGTATATATCAGAATCACCTTAACTTAGTCCAATTGTAGTTAGTATTCATAGTGTTTGCAAATCATGACGGTTAAGTTATTCTCTTTGATTTGATATGAACTGAGAGTCAAAACCCGACGGAGGATGAAGCGACTTCTCATGAATTGATCTTTTGCTTCATATAAATTTATGCATAATGACTTTATTTAAGAAAGTTGATGACTTGTCGTTGATGTGATATGAAAATTAAAAAGTAAAAATAAATAATGAGTGACAAATTCATAGTTCTCATCCACTGGAATATAATATGTTGCTAAAAGTAAAGTTGTAATTTACAATGACATTGCACATACCCTTCAATTGTGTGTGTTTGTCATATATATAGCTATAGCCGTAGCCAGGCAAAAGACAACCATCTTCCTTCTTACCATGGAAATTGAGAGTACTGAAGTGGAAAAAGATTACGTTTGTAGATGGAGTAGCGAATATGTATCGCACAGATAAAGAGTTTCGAGGCAAGCATGCATTGGTATTTTCTTGTATGATTTGGAGTATATTTTACTCTTTAAGTTTTGAATCGTTGAATTCTTAATTGGAAATGTCATGACCAATAATTTAATAGTAAAATGTTACTTAGTGCTTAATATAGGATATTCCGAAACATAATAAAAAAGTGTTGATTTCTTGAATTTGTTATTTCTAGCTAGTGCCTAGTGGGATGATCTTCTTACATGGCTTGACCGATCATGTGGATGTAGTTGGCGAATGACACGCTTAGTTGATCTCCGAAATGAAAGAAGGAAAAAAGAACACAAACTTCACTAAGCCTGACCTATTATCTCTATCCACCTCACTTATTCAAGTGCATGTTATGATAAAACTGTGCGTCTTCCAACTATGCAGATTAGACCTTGATGTGAGAGAGAAAGAAATGGAAAGAGAGTCGTGTCGATCGATCGTCACAAAATGAAAGTGTCTGCAGTTTGATATGCCCCATTTAGTCTCTTGCGCGCGGCTTTACTTTGCCCTTTCTTATAGTTATACATGTCAAGAGAAATGCTAGGAGCCTCTGTATACTTTATTTTTGTAAGTTTTATTTTATAATATTAGTATATGAATTAACATTAACAGTAAAGTATTAGAAAATTCTTGAAAAACCTTTTTAAAAAATCTCCTTAACATTTCTTTCCATATCCATGTCACGTTTACATATATATGAACTCTTTTTCATTGGATGATATAAAAGGCTTGAGACTTGGAACTTATCCAAAAACAATCGAATGACCCTCCTTGAAATATTTGATTATGATCACTCTCTACTGAGAAGACAGAAAAATTTGTCTGCAACATGTTGTGTAATTAACAATACATCTTTGTCTTCTCACATATATAGTCAAGTGTCATACAGCATCATCAGGCTATCCAGTATGCCTACGGGCATGCAACATGTTATATATATATATGCACAAGTGTGTCCAGCAACTAGTAGTTTCTCTCCTCTCGTGTATCATAAAAAAAAAAGTTGGAGTTTTACCATAAAATTAATTAGCGGTATAAAGAGTAGTCCAACCTCTTATAAGCTCTTGCAAGGTTCCTCCTTTCATCAATGTGAGATTCATTCTCAACAAGCCTTCACATGTGTAGCGAATTTTCAAGCCTAACATGTGCAACACAAATTAGGTGATGTAGATCACGTGTGGCGTTTGGCTTCACAAATGGGACATCTTACTCTGATACCATGAAGAAAGTTGAGGTTCCAGCATAAAACCAACTGGGCAATATGAGGAGTAGCCAAACTATTTATAAGCACATGTGAGGTCCTTTATTTCTCCAAATGCGGGATTCACTCTCAACAAGCTCACTCACGTGTGACAAATTTTCTAGCCCAACAAGTGGACAACATAAATTAGGTGGTGTAGAGCACACGTGGCTGTTGGACTTCACACATGGACAATCTGCTCTAATATCATAAAGAAAGTTAAGGTTTTACCATAACCAATTAGTAATATGGGGAGTCGTCCAACTACTATTAGCACATGCAAGGTTCACTATCAACACGTTGCCTCACGTGTGGCGAGTTTTTAAGCCTAACACATGGGCAACACAAATTGGGTGACATAGAGTACGTGCGGCCGTTGGACTTCACACGTGACAATTTGCTCTAATATCATAAACTAAGTTAAGGTTCCACCATAACCAATTGGTAATATGGGGAGTAACCCAACCTCTTATGAGCCCTTGCAAAGTTCCTCTTTCCATTAATACGGGATTCATTCTACATTCATATCCTCACACGACCTCTCACGTGTGTCAAATTATCAAGTCAAACATGTGGATAACAGGAATTGGGTAACGTGGAGCACGTGTGGTGGTTGGGCTTTACATGCACACATGGACCAACATGTTCTAATACCATGAAGGAATTGTACTGTCACCATAAAATCAATTTACAATATGGGAAGTAACCTAACCTTTTATAAATTCTTGCAAAATTCCTCATCTATCAATATATGATTCATTCTCAACATATCATATACATAAATGGGCTAGCTAGTACGCATAGGGTTATGCAACATGTTGTATAAAACATTGCTTAGGTGTGTGCAAAGGCGTATGTAGGTAATTATTAGTCTCTCTTCTCACGTGTCATACAAAATTAAGTGGGATAACTAGCTAATCTGTAAGGCGTATGCAACATGCATGTCATATGAAAAATTGCCTAGACACATTCATGGATATATCAAGCAACTAATAGCATCTCTCTCAGCAGGTATTATACATATTGTAGAGTTGTATATAATAATTGACGCAGGGAAGCCAACAGAAAGAGTAGAGAACAAATACGATCGTAACTCTGGGAATCACTCAATCAGGTAAGAGATTGGGACTCACTCAACCAAAAAATAGAACGAGCAAAGTGTTTACTAGAAGCTTAAAAAAAATTTCAACCACTTATATTATGACACTTAAGTGTTCCGAGTCTATTCTAGGCACATTGAAAAATTTATCATCCCTCACGTCAGATATTTGATTTGTTATTATAAATAAGGAATGTTTGGCTACTTAAGATAGATAAGAAGTTCCTCTTCAATTTACTTCGTGGTTGATTCAGAATTTTGTTGTTATGGTCGAAATTGTTTATATTATAAATCACTATGTAAAGGTCATCTCATCAAAAAAAAAAAAAAAAAAAATGATCATTTAGTCAACTAGCTGTAGTAAATAGGTAGACGGTTGATATTGTTTTTGCTAAATTCGTTTATTTGTTTTTATATTATTTGATGACTCAATGATCTCATATTTCATTTATTTTTTGCAAAGATAATTATAGTATTAATAGTTTTGGTCATAAGCCCGAATTTTCGTGAATCGGCCACAAAATGAATTGAGGAGGAACGCCAAGCGTCCATTGTGGAGCCAAGTCACTTGTAATTATCATAACCCATATAGACATTTAGGGTTACTACTAACACTACGGGCTCGTTTAGAGGCGCTTTTAACAAGACTGAAAGTGTTTTTAGAGAAAATTTTGAGTTCTAAGAATACTTAAAATGCTTCCTGTAAAAAGCATATAACTGATGTTTCTTGCAGAAAGTACTGTGTGTTTTTGCAGAATTTACTTGCGAATTTTTAAGAATTGATTTTAAATTTTTTTAACTAAATCACTTTTAGTTATTTTAAAAGCATTTCTAAACTAACGGTAAGAAAATTGAAACATATTTACTCACGTGATCACTTCAGGGAACTAATCAATTTGAAGACATAACTAGATATCTATGTGATAAAAGGAAAACCACTTGCAGGTTTCATCTTTTATGTAATGTTAACGTGGACACAGAGCAAAATTTTCAAATATTATAGGAACAGTCTGACCAGACAAGTAGATAGCCAACTAATCGTAGGGGGTACCTTATCCTTTCAGTACTGTGTAGGGTTCCTGCTAATCTTACAGACATCAGATTCCACACATGACAAGATATCGGGATGTTATTTTCAGATTCCATATAATTTTATTACGTTTAAGATTAGACCCTCCCTCATTTTGTCGTTAAATGAAAACTTAAAATATAAACGCTTTTAGTTTTCAACAAAAAAAAAAAAAATATATATATATATATATAAACGCTTTTGATTATTGAAATGCATTATGAAATAATTGTAGGCATATGAAAGTTAACGGCATAATTACATATATATAATTTGTGTCGTTTACGTATTTAATTTGAAAATTTACTACATATGAAGAAGCATCTAAAGATGTATATGAGAAAGTATGTGAAGATGTAAAGTTAAAAAAGTCCTACATCGATGAAAAAGAAAGCTTGCCAAGGCTTATAAGAGTTTGAACTATGTTTCATACTGCCAATTGCATTTATAATGAAACTCTAAATCTCTTGAATATATATATTCCGTTTCTGCTTAAAATAAAATAGACCTACAACATTTATCTTGTAGTGCGTGCCAGTCGATCATCAATCACGATGAAGACTGAAGAAAAAGCCAACGCACGTCGGCTTCCCAACATTTTCCTTGCAATATGGTAGGGATGACAAGTGCTCCATCATTCACTCTCATATATTTTTTTCTATGGAATATAAGCATTATTGCAATATGGTAGGGATGACAAGTGCTCCGTCATTCCACAATTATGTCTGCTTGCTGCTGCTGGCTTCAGCTAGCATTAACATTCCAAAATTGTCCAAGTTCAAAGTAAAGCCATCTTTTAAGTTTCATCCATGAGCCATCCTTTACTTCTTTTAACTACAAGGCATGCTTCATAATTCGGCTATGACACTACGAATAATTACATAATTTTATCTGTATATGGACTTATCTAAGTTGACTAGACTAGTATGTTCCTCCATCTACATTCAAATTTGAATCCTACTTAACGCAATTTAGATAACATTTAAGCAAAAGCTACATATGCTGCAATGTAAACAGCGGCCACCATTGCCGAATTCAGCAATCGGAATTGTGTATCCCTCCAAGTTCATGCAGAACTAGAATCCATAGCAACACAAAACTCACACATATAGAGTCTACCAAAATATTGTAAGCCCAACCTCCCTAGCAAAAGAATGAGGTAGCCCGCCCCATTGAAAATTCCTGGCTCGGCCCTTACTCTAAGTCCATGCACAAGTCATCAGTCGACTCTAAGTCCATGACGGTCCATGGACTTCCTTAGTCGGATTTCTCATAATTTGGGCAAATAGCTTAGTCTTGTTTGTCCAAATATATATCTTAGTATGACAATGTGAATCGTGTTTGTAAACTTTATTTCGATTAATTTATACAGCGATATGATCTCAAAACTCAAAAGTATGAAATGTTTACATCCCAGAGCCTTTTTTATTATTTTCTAGCCTTTCAGCGAACGATGATTCGCTGAATGAATTACAAGGGAAAAAAAAAAAAATTCTCACTTGTTTGAAGGAGTAAGGATGGTTCGAGTAGGAAGCGTAGTTTAGGATTCTCGACCTGGGTGTACCAACTGATGAGTTATTGAACTCTTAAAAATGAAATACAACCATGACTCACTGTATTAGAAGTTTAGAACCAGAAGATAGCACCTTTTTGCCGAGCGAAAACATAAAGGCGAACCTTCAAGCCTACGCAATGCTCGTAGAGACGAGAGAAGGAAACACTTAGCAACCAGCAACGGAAACATATTGCAGACTGTCTGGCAACATTAAGAGGCAGAAGCTGAATCGGCAGTAAGTAGGGGGAAGCGAAGGTGATTAAAGTCCTCACGGCCCGAGTTTTCCCTGAGAATTTGGAACAGCACCTATTTAGAGTAAGCATTCTAAGAGTTACATATGTTTAAGGAAAATCATACAAGTTAACAAGTTTGTTTTCAAATGGCACCTACTAATAGCCTATACGGTGTGAAAAATCATACGATATCTTTTCTTAGGCGCTTTCTTTTCTGCAGAATGTACGATCTGATATGAAAAATTTTCAACATTTGAGCATTTGTACGAGGGGAATCAAGACTATTGCTTAAGAATATAACAACAGAACTTGCATAAATATAACACGAACTCCGCACTCAAGTGAATACATTGGTTTCTAGTTTCCACTATGCTATTCATCCAACTTCTTCGCCTTAGACTACGATTTCCTTAACACCGAACGTAACAATA
This sequence comes from Pyrus communis, assembly GCF_963583255.1. NCBI lineage: Eukaryota > Viridiplantae > Streptophyta > Magnoliopsida > Rosales > Rosaceae > Pyrus > Pyrus communis. The sequence continues at coordinate 25,058,108 of NC_084814.1, forward strand.
TAAGACATGCATGAATTTCTGCTAAAAAATGAAGCAACTTATATGAACAGACACCCAAACACATGCAGAGTATAGAAACACACACATCATAATCGAAACAAAATAGATACTGTTATGTTCAATATTGACTTAAGAATTCCGAATTATGACAGTTACTATCGAAGAGAACTTACGATGATTGAACAATTGATTCCACATCATTGGTTCTCTCCCTTTCTTCTTTGAGTGAAGAGCCGAGAACAAGTTGTGTTGAACTGGTGGTAGTGTCCAAGAAATAGAGGGCACTTGACATAAGGCAGCAACAGACAAACATGGCAATTGGCCCAAAGATCCAAAGAAACATGGGAATTGAGAGGTAAAACGCCCGCAATCCGAAGGACCAAAAGTAACTTCCTCGATTCAAAGTTATCGCAACATATTCAACGTAGTCTGTTTTGTCTGTCCATACTGGCAGGGTAGCCAAGAAGCTGGTATGAGCAAAGTATCTAGTGGCCAGCACATTGCAGATAAATCCAACGAGAAAACACAGTAAAACGCAGAAGTACTTGATTGAAGAGAGAGGGAGAGAGGAAAGTTTTTGTGTTGAAGTGCTTTCGGAGCTCGAACTGGTGCTCACGAATACGCTGATTACCGAAGAAAGAGTGATTGCTGCTGTTGCCAAAAGGGAAGACGCCATTATGTTGTTGCGCAATGTTTGTACCATCAAAACTCCATTCTTCGAGGGGTCCTGAAATTCATGGACTCAACGTCTTGAGGTTTGGCAATACAAATCAAAACACCGTTTGGAAATTCTCTCTCTAGAAAGCATTACAGGAAGCACAAATTTTAATATGGTCCATGTTCTTCTTGGAAAAGCGCACTTCCAAGTAGTTTTCTAACATAGAAGCATCTTTTAACTTTTTATGCTAAACATAATTAGAAGCTCCTCCAAAAACACTTGGTCATTCTAAAAGCACTTATACTTTGCTTTTAGCTATTCTAAAAGCGCTTCAAGACAGAAGACATAAATAAAGAAGGGGGTAAGGAAATTACTTTCTAAAAGAAACATGTGCACTAACCCAGAAACTCTTTTCTTTTTCTGCCAATCATAGCTAGAAGAATCTCTAAAAATGCTTAATCATTCTAAAAGCACTTTTATTTCGCTTTATTTCGCTTTTAGAACCTCTAAACGAGAGGGGGAGAGAGAGAGAGAGAGAGAGAGAGAGAGAGAGAGAGAGAGAGAGAGAGAGAGAGAGGGACTAACAGTCATCATGGAGAAGATCCATTGCGTGCGAACCACAGCATTGAGGCCAATGACAGTTCGTGAGGGATTGCATAGCACTGTGATGAGTAGCCAAACGTGGTATATTCCCAGCACAAACAGTCCCGCCGGCACCAGATAATAGTTCAAGCTTAAGCTATCCAATCCCATATCCCTCATCTGTTTCCAGTATTGAGAACCGAAAACAAGTTAAAGGCAAAGTACGACAGAACGCAAACCAGAACAACCATGGAATTATGTCAACGTTTGGGACTAAAACGCCTCAGATCCCCTTGGATCTGATCTTCGATACCATTGATTACAAATGGCACATGATCGATCAAAACAAAAGACAAGTGGCACGTTTTTTTTTATTTGAATGTGATTTAAGGTCACGTTACTCCAGTCAGATGGATGCCGACATTTATTTTATTTGGTTTTTTGAATAAACGAAGAGGTGGTCCCTTTTTATATTCAAAATTACTTTAATTAGTTTCGATTAGGAGACGGACACATTGTCTTTATAAATTGGTGTAACTCAAGTTTGGAACAAAAGACACGTCATTTATCTATATATGGTTGTTATGTTAAATAAAGTTGAAGTTCTACTTTAAAATCGATTAATAATAGTTGGATGTTTGCCATTTAAATCAGTACATGAGCTGGATTCAGAACGTCGTGAGATAGTTTGGTCTATACTAGTGTGGACGTTAGAGCATTGTGAGAATCTTTCCCTAGTACGAGAGACCGGGAAGGACGCGCATCCGATGTACCAGTTATCGTCCCCGCGATGAACACTGAGCAACGGAAAATAGCCAAATTCTTTATAAGCTCGTGCAAGGTTTTCGAGACGCGACAACTCTGCACATCCTCCGATAAACCAAACGTTCGCTGCAGCATGCATGACAAATGTTCGACTTACATAAAATAAGACATGAAATCATTGTTCTGCTGAATTTTTTTAAATAAAACTGGGAGAAAAGAAACAAAAATACTTACTTCAGGTCAGATTAAATCAAATCCCCCAAATAATTTATTTTACAAATGATCCCCTAGCCTCCAACAGCAGCAGCAACAACAACAGAGTCTTATCCAAATTCCCCAAATAATTTATTTTACAAATGATCCCTTAACCTCCAACCACAACAATAACAAAGCTTTATCCCATTAAGTAGGATTGGCTGTATGAATCCTATAACGCCACTGCGGCAACCTCCCGTAACCTCCAATAGATCTTAATAGTTAACAACCTCCAATAGATCTTAACAGTTAACCACATACCCGATTACGCATAATATACAGAGGACCCATCTATTGAGGATATAAACACCCTGCAAATATTCTAAATTTCTAATAAAACAGTATAAAAACTAAAATTAAGGCAATTTTCGAGACCTTATGACGACGATTATCCAACCGATTCGACATCATCGGTTCCTCGGATGGAATTAGTGTGAAGATGTCTAGTAAAACTGGTGGTTGTGTCCAAGAAATACAGAACAAACGACATAATGCAGCAGCACACAAACATGGGGATGGGACCAAATATCCAGAGGAAGAGTGGGAACGAGAGGTAGAATGCTCGCAATCCGAGGGACCAAAAATAGCTTCCGCGATTCAAGTTTCGCGCAACGTACTCGAGGTAATCCTTCTGGCCTTTCCATGTGGGCACGGTGGCTAAGAAGCTAACATGTGCGTAGTATCTAATGGACTGCACATTCAGGAGAAAGGCAACGAGAAAGCAAAGCAAGATGGAAAAGTACTTGACCGAAGAGAGAATCGGACTCTTGTTCCCGTAAACTAGTCTGGATGCTGTGTTGCCGGAGTCCGATGTAGTGCTGACAAATACGCCGATGAGAGAACTGAGAGTGATGGCTGTTGTTGCCAACAGCGTAGACGCCATTATGTTGTTGCGTATCGTTTGAACAGCCAAAACACCATTCTTCAAGGGGTCCTGATCAAATTAGAATTAATGGAGAGGAGTTAACTCTATGATCTGACTAACTTTTATCCATCAAAGACAACGTGATTAAATTCTGTAAGACAAAAAATACAGGAAATTTCGTATTTCATCTAGCTTCAAATACACCTTCGGGGCTCGTTTGATTTCTTGGATTGGACTGGATAACTCACTATATTCAAGTTATTCAACTAGATTCTCGTCCCGTCATGTCTAATCTTTTATAAACCTGCCTCACATTTTATGTTTGCTATCCAATTCAACCGAATCTCAGCTACCAAAAGATCCCTAAATATCTGAACTTGAAGGAGAAACTTTCCCTGCGGATCGAAAAGTATACGAACTACCTACAATTCAATCAAAATGGTCGTGTCCAGAGATCAGCCTAACTATGGCACATGAATCCTTCAACTACTAATGCTTAAATTGAAGAATCTTAACTATAGTTAGAATCTTGAAAATCACAAGCAACAAGGATGCCATGAACAACACTAAGTTAAAGCAAAAATCTTTTCTTACAAGTAAAGGATCAATGTTAGAATCTCAATCGGGTAGCGATTTTCACACTCTAAGGTCTCTCCTTCTGCGGTTGTTTACTTGTTTTCATCCCTTGATTCAAGAGAGGACCAGGACCGCAATAATACAAAAATGATGTGCGAAAATCATTTTCGTATCAATATTAGCTCAAAAAGTAATATCATAATCATGTTAATTCTTAGAGGATATTCAATTGGGAATTAGAGAGATTTTAATAGACTTATAAATTTATGGATTTTTATGGAATTTAATTGATTTGTAAGGATTCCATGTAAAATTTTGATTCAATTCCCTCGAAATCTCATGAGGAGAGATGAGATTTATGAATGCTTAAAATACATTACAAAATCTCTCCAATTCCCTCTAATTTCTCAACCTTTTGAAATTCTTTAAAATCAAATTCTAATTGAATACACCTAAAATATTATAAATTTCTTTAAAATACTAATCGAATACATTCAGATTTTTAAGAATTTTAATAAACTATTTTAAAATCTTGATTGAATACACGTTAAATTTAAGAGAATCACTAAAATTCTGATTGAATACACCTAGATTCATTAAAATAATTAAAATCTCAAAAACCCAACAAGGGATTTCCTTCATTAGTTTGTATGGGATGTAATTCTGGAGAGAGAGAGACAGTTCAAAACCAATTGAATTCTAGAGAGAGAGGTGGGGAACTGACTTACAGACATGATGGATAAGACCCATTGGTGGCGAGACTGCGCGTTCAGGCCAACGACAGTTCGAATAGGATGGCGGTGGATGGTGATCAGCAGCCATACGTGGTATGCACCCAGCACCAGCAGACCCAGCGGCACTAGCACATAGTCCACCTGCTCCACTTCCATCGCTCGCTCTCTCTCTCTCTCTAAAAATTAATATGAAGTTTAACGAGTAAGCGTGGAACATAGTTAGAGCGGAAAAGAGTTTTGACAACAATTGTACGGGTAATATTTATTGGCTTAAATGTTAAAGTGGCGTTTTTTTTGGGTTATTGCGTTAACTTAGTGTCCCTATTTTTAATTTAGGCAATTTTTTTTTTTTTTGTGTTTTTCTCCGTTATCTAATTAGACATTTCATCTAATTTTGGTTAATTTTTTTTTTATAAATTATGATAAAATAATTTATAAAATAATCTATTTAATTTAAATATTAAAGAAAAGAAATTGAAAAAAAAAAAAAAAAAACTCTCATCCATCCTCCCCGCATCTTCAAATGTCGCCCCTTTCTTTTCTCTGTCACAACTTAATAATTTTTCAAAATGAGAGTTTTATTTCTTATATGTGTTATTTCATATTTATTTGCGTTTTTCAGTAAATTTTAATTTTCATGAAAAGAATAGTTGTTCAAAAAAATTAAATAAAGAGAAATAGTATTATATGGCTCTCTCAGTTATAGTTAATTTCTCGATTACACAGTTGAAGGTAATGTGGCCCGGGTTAAATTTCTTGGGACCACGATGATGGAACTCGCATGGTGATAGGTGAACTCTAGGTGGATCTAGAGATGGTTTGTCGAGTTGTCTGTGTGTGTGGCTAGTGTTGGAGGTTGTGTCAAGAACAAGGCCCATGGCAAAGCAAGTTTGTTTCATTTTTTCTTTCTCAATTTGAAATAATATTTCTTTCTATTTCAATTGAACCATATTTTATTATTATAGGTTATAATAATTTTATGAATTTTTAACAAAGATTGGATGAAACAGAGATAAACACGAGAACTAAATTGATTAAATGATTACAACACATTAACCAGTTTGACATTTATGCAAATATATAATTTTCACATGCTAATTATGAGAATTTTGTGTATAACCGCGGCATACAACCTCCCTCAAATTCTCACATTAAAATTTACCCTACATTGTATCACATTAAATTTGATTATTAATAATTAATTCAAATCAATAAATATATATATATTTTTTCATTTTAACTTCTTAAAATAAAGAAAACGTGAGTAAAACCAGTTGATTCTAAGAGTGCGTCCACCCTTAAGTTCGAATCCCTACTTGTAGAGTCGAACTTGGTGTACGAACGACATAGTCAGGATGTCCTTACACAAGTTTTTCTCGCAATTATTATGCATATAAGTAAGAACTTGAAAGCCTTATACTGTTATTACAAAAAGTCGGGGAAAAAAAGTCACATTATACATGAGATTTCGGCATTGAACTTTCGTTTTATGAGCTTTTACCGGCAGCTTTGGCCAATGAAGTGAAATTCAACCTGCAAATGAAAGGAAAAGAAAACGAGGTTTGAGACACAAACGTTACTCGAAAGAAGACCAATGTACCAGTTTTTCAAAGTATTTCTGGCGTGCTGAATCAATCGCGTATAATTAGAATGAAATGGTACTACATTTTGATTTGAATCGATGAATACCTGATGATCGGCTTTCTCTGAGCCAAAGGCGGAGAAGGGGTTCCGTTTGAGAGTGGCGCCATAAGTTCAGCAGGCTTCAAAAATTAAAACATAAAGAAAAAATGACTTAAAGCTCCAATGAATAAGCACACAGATGTATTAGACAACCGAAAACACCCAGGCAGATAACGACACAGGATAAAGTAGAAAGATCAGTTTCACCTTCGATGTTCTAATAAGAAAACCAAACAAAAACCTTAAGAAAATATTTCATATACAGCGAAATGTAGCAGTCCACAAGGGAAGTGGAACGTAAATGAACGATGAGATGAAAACATTGAAAGTTGAAATAAGAGCACAAGCAAAAGTTGTGTGTTTACCTCAAGTTCCTCTAATCCCCCATTATATAAATCGGTGGAAGGACCAGCTCCGTTGCTATAATTTACTGGTGTTGCAACTGACACGCTCTCCTTCGAAGCCTCCATTTGACTACCTTTCATGTTTCCTGATAAGTCTTTCACTAGATGTCTGTATTCCAAATCATCTTCAAGCTCATCTACTTCTGGCAAAGCTTGGTGGGAAACATATGGACCGACCATAATCTTCTCCAGTGCATCTTCTTTACAATTTGATGTATTCACAGCAGAAGATAGACTATCGACTGGTGGATTGTACCTCAATGATACTTCAGTCTGACCATTCTGACAAGGAATGTCTGCAGGGTTTTCCATCTTCCCTATGCTAAATTTCACGTTATTATTGTGGTTTTTGTTTGCATCGATACTGTCACATTTTGTGGAACGCGAACTGACATTGCTGATAGGAGGGCTAGCCTCACGAACTTCCTCGCTGCAGAGATGTAAAGACTTGGCATGCCTTGAGTCAGTCTCTACATTATCATCCACCCGCTTTCTCTTCTGTCCACTGTCTGATCCATCTAAATCAGCTTTACCTTCCCCACTGCAGAGACGTAAAGACTTGGCATCCCTTGAGTCAGTCTCTAAATTATCATCCACCCGCTTTCTCTTCTGTCCACTATCTGATCCATTTCCTTCACACGATTTCTCTGCTTGGGCATCACCAGAAGCCTTCAGTTCTGAACTCCGCCTGCTGTCCCAAGTAACTTTAGATGGGCGCAAAGGTCGAACACCACCAGGAAACACAAAATTAGGAATGTTCCTGCGTTTTACATGGGATACACGGATCGCCATTCCAGTCTTCAATAATGTGTAAACGTTGACAGCATTCTTAAATTCCTCAACAATTCCCCTTATGTCAAACTGTTTGCCTTCAGTGACTGGAACTCCTTGTTTTCGTTGCAGGCCCATAAAGAAAGAACTATGAAAAGGTCTCGATCTGTCTGAAAAATCACCTGGATGTGGGTGACACTGCAGCATGTCATTTGTGTACTTCTCAATCTGGAGATTTTTCAAACACAAACAGATGAAAAAGGATCCGAAAGAGAGAGAGAAGGGGAGGAAAAAAGAGGGGGGGGGGGAGAATAAGTAAAAGGTATAGTTTCACCTTCAGGGTTAGTTGACGGAGACGAGACTCAACCCAACCTTTCCATTGTCTAAAGTCATCAGCATTTTCTGCACTGATGTCTATCCGTAAATAATTCTTGTACGCTTCAAAGAAAGCATAAAACTCAAAAAGGGTATCCCAATCAGCCTTATTTGCTTCCATAGCCTGCAAGAGCTACCAAACATCAAACTCGGGAACAGAGAGAAAGTGTGTGTGTGTCTGACAATGGGACAATATCCATTTTGCAGATTTTGTTTTGAAGGGATATAACTCCCCCACTAAACTCATTTACAGATATCATTGACACAAACCAACATCTAGCCCAATAGGTGCAACCCATGGTCACGATGACTTACAAAGGACCCAAATATAGATTCAAACTCAGACGACTATACTACAAATAGCTGAACCTCCCATAGCCTTTGAGCAACATACAAAATTGGAATAACTTTGCTTAAAGCAAACAGAAGAACTGGTATGATGCCAATGAAAAATCAACCATTTAAAATGAAAACTAGACGTTGTATAGCCTAGTTAATAAGAACAAGAATATCACTACTCCACTTGGCCAAATGATTACAAAATACAAATCAATGAGGAACCTACATGTTTTGTGTTGGGAAAGAAGATATCAAAACTTGAATGGAGAATCATACCTCACAAATTTCATTACCCCTCTGAAACTCCTCTAACATGATACGCAAAGTACTTGCAGACACATTGTAACTAGAGTTCATGCTGGGATAAGCCGGAGTAATTATAGGCATCAAATGATATGTGTCCTTTATATATCTTCTAGGATCCCAAACCTGAAGTCGAAGAGACCCATCTTCAATAGCACAAAGCATGACTGGATTTGGCCAACGCCACTGAGTATATACCCTGAAGAACCGAGAAACTAGCATATTAGGCAGTGCATTCGGGTAAAGTTGGCATATGCGAGCAACAAGAATTGCCCAGTTTATACCACCAAGAAAACCTGTAACCTGCTCATGACAGAAACACACATAATAAGCAAAAATAATACTGTGCGAGTTATAGAATAATCTAGCACATCAGCAATACCCCACCATACATTTGAATAAACACCACGATGCTTTGCCCATAACCTCATGCATCTCAATGTTGTGCGGAAACTCTACAATCCAAAGTTCAGATACATGATGAGAAGCAAAAAGATGCTAAACAGATTCAAACAAAAATCCATATGCAAACAAGCTAGTCATTGGTGGTGAGAACCTGAATGTTAGGGACTAAACGCAGAATTTGGTCTGTTACTCTACAGCCGTTGAGACTACGAACTGTCTGTTCATCTGCATTCTGTAGTATTGAGTCTTGTGATATATCCAAGTCCTGCTCCAAATGGAAAACGTTGAAAACAAATGATACCATAATTTATATGGAATAATCCATGCAAAATTAAAAGATGACAAGGTGTTCGATTGTTTAATATAAACATTCAAACATATAGGCAACATAAACATTCAAGCATATACGCAACATAAACATTCAAGCATATAGGCAACACTTACTTCAGGAACAACCCAAAGTGCTAGTTGTGCATAAAGAAGATCTATTGAAACCCCACTGAACTTGAATTTCATAACAGGGACGTGAGCATCAGGAACAGGATGCAACTCTGTCACTTCAGACATCTCAGACAGCATCCTATGAAGTTCGCCAAAGAAATCTCCCTACACCAAAGTCATAAAAGAAACTGAAAGTTGATTAAGTGATGCTGCGAAAATAAGTAGAACTTATTGCACATTAAGTTAAGGCTGATCATACTTCTCGAGTTGCATGTCTAGGTCCAACACAGAGTGTGTCTATATCTGCTCCAGGGCCATGAACCTGACAATAAGGGGAAAATGAGAAAAAGAAAGGAATATTTGAAGCTCAGAATGAGAAAAAAAAAACTAACATAGAATAACATCACAGATTCCACATCCAAATAGCATTATTTACAAGAAGCCTCATAATTTATCAAGTAAAGGGCTCAGACAAGACAACTCTGACCCATAATAATTCAATCAAGATGTAACAAATCAGGCACAAATAGAGAACAGGAAGCAAGAATGGTGAACAACAGCTCTTTCAAGTTTCAAGTATCTTGCTAATTATTAAAATATAGAAACTGCAGGTTAACATTTCTAGACAACGAACACATCAAGAGTTACAAAGACTTTAGAGAGAGAGAGAGAGAGAGAGAGAGAGATCGATAAAATAGTATCTTCTAAAAAGAGAAAGTCTATGCTTCTGGATAGGGTTCAAGTGTCACTTAATTACGACAGTAACACAACTGAAATCAAAACAATGTCGTACAACAAGAGAAGTTTATGCTTTGCATCTACAATCTACAAGCACTGCTAAAGGTGTTTAAGATATAACTTTCCAACAGTCAGGCATTAACCGGACAATTGCAAACACAGAAACCATCCATAGAGTGGGAAGGAAAGAGTGAAAGGGCTTCATACCCCTAGCCGATATGAACCAAAGGTGAAAATCTTAGCATTTGCTTCATGCACCAGTTGCTCATTCAAGCCCTTCGCCCGGCTAATTGTTTTAACCCACGTCTTCACAATCTGACTTGGATTTCAACACCAGCATTAAACATTATAATCAGAGAGAATACAATATCAAATATATATCATCAAGAAAGGAAATAATTAAACACGAACCGACAATGTGCAACTGATCAGCTCAATCACGAATACGAACATTGCAATAACAACAGCAGGAACATAAAAAAAAAGTTCAACCTGGTCTAGCCTGCCAAGAACCTCCTCCCTACCCACAGCCTCTTCCTGACTCTCATACAATCCAGCATCTTGCAAATACTGAAAACCCACAAAAAAAACAACAGCAAAACCACAATTCAGCAAAACCTCAACTAAGCACCCAAAATTCAGTTATGAATCATAAAAAACATCAATCAAACCACAACCTTTTCGAGTTCTCGAGTTTTGATCACATCATACTCCGTCGGCCCGCCCAGAGAAATGGGCTCTGTAATGCCTAACCGCTGCCCGTTATTTCGGTTGCTTAATGCAGGGCTCCCCATTTACAATGTGAGTGAAAGTTTAATTATTTCTGTATATACTTATATATATCAATACTTGGGAATTGGGAATTTGGGATGGTGCAGTCAAGAACAAATTTTTATTGATGATATTTTTGCACTCTTTTACTCTTCTTTTTTCTTTTTTATTCCTTTCCAAAATAATTAAATCGTAAACAAACAAATCAAAAAATAATAATCAAGTAATTCTCAGTTACACACGGTATTGGGCATAATCCCCCAAAAGCTACAAGGTAGAGAAAGACAGAATTCAAAATTGAACAAACCCTAACCCTAGAATTTTGATATCGTAATACAAAATGTACAAATTCACCAATTTCCAACCCTGAGCCCTAACTCTAGAAGGCGGAAAAGGAGAAACAGCACCGATTGACACCCAGAAATTGAGTGGAAGCACCAAAAGTGTCCGGCTTTTCAGAATCGTCGGTGTGGGTATTCCACCGCGGTCGTTAGCGGAGCCTGAGAATCTTCGAGAAGAAGAAAGCCTAGAACAATCGCAGGCGAGAGGTAGACGGATAGCTTTTATACAGGGAGATTTAAAAAAATATTTTTTAAAAACATTTTCAATTATTTTAAAAGTACATTTAAACATGTCTTTATCAATTTTGGATTATTTTCGGATCCTATTCCATTTATGAATCGTGTCTGTTGATCATACACCGTACGGTTATAATTATTTTATTTAAAATTAAACACAATCAATACCTGATGAAAACTGACATGCAATTTACGATAAACAGACACGATTCACAAATCTCCGGTTCCTCGCAAAAAGGATCCTGTTGGGTTGTTATCAATCCAAAATAGTCAATGACACAATGACACTCATTTACTTACTTCTTTTACGCAAAATTGTTCATATTGCGAAATATTTATATTTGTTGATTAAGAGGTGTAACTGTTGTAACTATCATGTATTTGATTGTATATTTTAGTTTTGGAGTGGTCGAATACACAAAAAGTGGAAACTTGCGGGTGTAATCTGTGAAACTTTATACTATAACGGGTCGATGGCTTGAAGGGATGAGGATCCCATCCCGATTTAAACGGTGTGGATACTAAAGATTCTTATATCCTAATTATTTATTATATGTCATGCGGTCAGAAATTATTTAAATTTTATTATTTAAAATTAAATGTAAATATTATCTGACGAAAATTGATTACACAATATATAATGAACGGTTAGGATAAGATGTGAGAATCATAAGATCCCACCGTTTGGATCCGGATGGGATCGTCATTCGGCTTGAAGCTCTAATTTGCATCGTCGATCCCTCTTATTAAAGCTGCAACCTTTCAATCGTGAATTTGGTCAAGCTCAAATATTTTCTCGGCAACCAAACAATCTTTTTCCTTGTTCTTGGTTGCAGTGGCCACTTGTTTGATAGTTGATTCCACACGATGACTGAAACCGAAACCGCCAATCCAGTCCCGACGAACGAGAGTGCAAGAGAGGAGGCGGAGGCCGCGTCAAAGCAAAAGAACAAGCGGGAAGGCGATTCCAGCAATGCTATTTCAGTTGCCAAGAAGTCAAAAACGGAAGAAGATGAAGACCCAGAAGTTGATATGAGCAAAAGGGAAATGGGTTTTGAAATCGAGGCCGATGCGGCGGAGCATAAGGGGCTGAGGCACGCCATGGAGGACGGTTGGGTTGTGCTCTTGGAAGCCGCCGGCGAGGATTTTCCCGGAAATTTGAGGTTTTAAATTCCAATGCTTTGTTTGTTTGTTTGTTTCTTTTATTGTAATTAATATTGTGTTTGCTTAAAGTTTGGATTTTTTTGGTTGTGATTTTGCTTTGGGGGTCAGATGTGCGCATTTTGCAGTTTATGATGGGCATGGAGGTCGATTGGCTGCGGAGTATGCTCAGAAGCATCTGAACACGAATGTGCTTTCGGCCGGATTACCACGTGAGTTGGTGTGTTTGCTTGGTCTGATTTTTGCATACATGTTTAAGCACTTGATAGTTGATACTTTATAGCAGATTGACATGATCACCTTCCATGGTTACTGTACTTGTTGGATTGTTTCTCCGTTACATTGGTAGTTGAATTCAATTATGAAACAATTCTAGGAGCTTCGTCGGTTTTCCTGTTTAATGCCTGACTTACTGCATCGACATTGTGGTCGCCTGAACTTTGTTTCCCTTGAAGTGTGATTGTATCTATTATTTTGCAGTTGGATATAAAAGCAGCCAAGAAAGCCATACTTGACGGTATAAATTGCTATTCGAGTCTTTTTATTTCTTATCATATAGTGCTTCAATCCAGCTGTGAATTTTTTGAATTCAGTGTATTTATTTGAATCAATTCCCGTAATTTAGGTTTTCGGAAAACTGATGAGTCTCTTCTTCGAGAAAGTGCTGCAGGTACAGATTTATTCTTCATTCTCTATTTCGGATTTTTACTTTCCTTTGCCTTGATTGTTTGAGCACTAGAACGATTGCATCTCAGTTAGTTATTTCTCATATGCTTTATCTGTTTATCTATCATTTTTCCGCACATATAGATCGTAGAGAACCATTTCATGAACTAATGCTTTCCTATTATCTTCTGAGGTTTCATGTGTTGGTTTTAATTTGCTGTTAGGGGGGTGGCAGGATGGTGCTACAGCTGTATGTGTTTGGATATTAGGAAAAACTGTAAGTACTAAATATGGAAATCGGTTTCTAAATTTGAAGAATTGAGGCCTTTTTGTATATATGTGGTGTGATGCATTAAGCATCACTTTGTTGCATTCTTTGGTCTAGTTTCTGTAATCTGTGGTCATTTAAGGATACAGTTTGCAAATTTCTGGTAGATCACCCTATCAATTCGAATTTTAATGCTACTGGATGGTTCTAGGTTTTTGTTGCTAACATTGGGGATGCAAAAGCAGTGGTAGCAAGATCATCTCCTGCTGAGGGGTTGCAAAATGGTTCTAATGAAGCGTGTCCCCTGAAGGCGATTGTTTTGACAAGGGAACACAAAGCCATCTATGCACAGGAGCGTGCTCGTATTCAGAAGGTAAGGGCTGTGGATACGTAAAGTTGGGAGTACGAATTTGTTGAATTGAGTTAAACTTTTTTTAGGTTTTTTATGTACTTTCCAAACTAGGGTTAACACGAGATAGAGAAAAATGTTTTATTTCCAAAAAGGATTCGTCAGTTTTCTTCATTTGTTTTTTCATATGTACTTCTATCTGAATTTACATGAAACATTATGAACTCCCTTCTGCTTGGAACATGCTTGATTGTCATCAGGCTGGTGGCAATGTGAGTTCAAATGGACGACTACAGGGGCGCCTTGAAGTTTCTAGGGCCTTTGGAGATCGCCAGTTCAAAAAGGTTCCATTTTCTCTTCTTTTAACACTTTGCCCTGTATTTACATTTTGACTCTGGCCTAAAACAATATGTATTTAGCTCTGTATTCTTTAAATATGTAAAAACCTGTGTTGTTGTTAGTGTATATTTGTATTTGTCAAGTTGTAAATTCGAATCTTGTCCGGAAAGAAAAATTATATCATTATTCTTTTGTACATACGCAGTAAAATCTTTAAGTTTACCTCCATCTGTCTACAAAAAGATGATTGACATGATATATCCATGAACTCTGTAATTTGCAGGTGGGTGTTATTGCAACCCCAGATGTTCATTCTTTTGACCTTACAGAAAGAGAGCACTTCATAATTCTTGGTTGCGACGGCCTCTGGGGGGTATAGTTTTTTGTCCGGTTCCGATTTCTAGCGGATCTTATTCTCTATGTTTTATTTCTTTTTAACGATGCAATGTTTCTAAACTTGTTTCAGGTAATTGGACCAAGTGATGCCGTTGATTTTGTTCAGAAACTGTTGAAGGTTAGAGCAAATAGTTCCTTTTTTGAAGCCCATCGTTTTATACGGTTCGTTTAGATCACTAACTTATCTCCGTTCTCTGAAATAACGGCACGTTACATACTGTTTCCGTAGGAGGGACTACCTGTTGCAACTATAAGCCGTCGTCTTGTAAAAGAAGCTGTGCGAGAGAGGCGCTGTAAAGATAACTGCACTGCGATCATAATCGCGTTCAGGCACAAGTAGTTTCTTTGGTTGTAAGTGCCCGAAATTGTTGTCCACCGTTGATTAGTTGCTCAGTCGAGAAGTAGCCGTTGAATTGTTAAGAACTCGAAATATACAGCTACGGATGTTTGTTGCAGACCTACTTGCTAGATGTATTAAAATTTGTACCGCGCTAACAATGTATTCTGGAATTTTGTCGATAAACCCTTTTCTTTGGACGAAACATTTTTGAGTTCATGCTCGAGTTTCCAGCACTCGAAACTGTTTCATGACCTGGAATGTAAGGTTCACAATTTTGCAGGCTCCTGTGTCGAAAAAGTATCCTGCAAACTCTCGCTCGCATCATTTACATTCTTCGGTTTGATTTAGTTCCTGGTCACAGCGGTCGTCGCAGAGACTGTTTCTGCAAACTGGGATATCAAATCGGCAGAGGAACTGAGTCAATCCGAGGAAGAATGCGCAATAGAACACATTCTTGTGCTTAGAACCCGAAAAAATTAACCACAAGGGTACAAACGAGAGGGAAGAGCATCTTATAAATGCAGTAAGAAAAAAAGGTTCAGATTATCAGATCCCGCGCACCCTCGGGCAAGTGACAGAGGTGCAAAGGATGCAAGACAATCAATCAACCGACTCACACACCTCAATCAAAACTCCGCCCTCGCGACGCCAAAACAGAGAAACTCAAACTCTACTCGACATTTTGAATTATGTCCAAGCAAGCTCACACGAAAACGTAAATCAAACGCAAGAAATGAACAAAAAATTAACGGAGGCAAATCACAGAGCAATGCACAAAGAAATTCAATAAATTAGAGTCTAATTTGTGCAATGGAACTCGATACCTAATCTTTTGACAAACCAAGAAACGCAAAATAACATCATCGCTATTGGCACGAAAATTAACACGACAAACAGATTAGATGATATAAACGGGCAAAGGTAGGTTACATAACATCCCCTAACAAACACAAAAACAAAGTTCAAATCCAAAGTAAACATCCAGAACCAGTACCAAAATTCGGAACAGAAATCCGCCTCGAATGAGCAACAGATGAAATATCAAGTATCCAAATCTATCTTACTGTAACTATGTCATCGATCTTCAAAATCATCCGCACACACTCGGCGGCCAGAGTGATGGCACTTGTGCTGACGAGCAATGGCTGCACCACATTCTCCTCCAAGATGTTGGTAATCTGCCCCTTCCTCACATTAATCCCGGTGTTGATCTCTCCCTGTGCGTGCCGGTTCCTCAGCTCAGTCACAATTGAAATTGGGTTCAACCCGGCATTCTCAGCCAGCGTATAGGGAACAACCTCGAGCGCCTCAGCAAACGACTTCACACAATAACCCTCCATCCCCTGCAGCACCTTAGCCCACGCCCCCAACTGCCTCGACAGCTCAATCTCCGGTGCACCGCCACCTGCAATCAAAAACCTTTTGCTCACCAAACACCTCACCACACACAGAGCATCGTGCAGGCTCCGCTCCGCCTCATCTAGCACCAGCTGGTTTGACCCGCGAACCAGCACAGTGGTGGTCCGACCCATGTTTTGAATCCCCGTGATCTTCACAATCTTCCCATCACCAAGCGAAACCTCCTCAACCAGATCAGCATAACCCAATTTCTCTGCCCGGAAATGCTCGATATTCGCAATGGGCAAGCAATTCAGAGTCTTGGTGATGAACTCAATCTCATCTCTCTCCACATCCTTGATCACTAAGATCTTCGCTTTCGCCAAGTAATGCAAGGACAAATCAGTAACTGCATCTCTCAGAATACTCTTCTGAATCAGCAAAACGTTGCAACCGGTCGCCTTGATCTTCTTAATCATACCCAGAATGTAATTCCTCTCTTCCTTCAAAATCCTATCCATCTGAGTATAATCCGAGACGACAATGCTCTGCTCGATATCTGTTTTTGGAGGCGAAATCTGGAACTGAATCACAGCAATCTTGGCGTTCTCCATCCTCGTCGGCCCACCAGCAGCGTGGCTCGCCTTCTTATCGAAAACAAGTCCCTTCACCGTCTCAGTATCGTCCACGGTTCCTCCAAGCTTCTTCACGATCCTGATATCCCTCAGGTCCACCACCTCTGGCTTCGCTGGGTCCACCACGGAGAGCACGGCGTCCACGGCCATCGGCGCGAGCAGAGTCGAGTACTGGCTCACGACCTTGCTGTTGAGCGACGTGCTTGCAGACTTGACAAGCGAATCACGGTCCGTGAGCTCGACGGGGACGGCCATGGCGGTCAAGACGTCGACCGCTTTGGTGGAAGCCTTGTAGAGAGAGTCGGAGATCACAGTCGGGTGAATGCCGTGGGACAGAAGGACCTGGCACTGTTTCAGGAGAGCGCCGGCAATGACGACGACGGTAGTGGTGCCGTCGCCGGCGGCGGCGTCCTGGGACTTGGAAAGCTCGACAAGCATCTTGGCGGCTGGTTGGAGGACCTCCATCTTGTTAAGAATCGTGGCGCCGTCGTTGGTGATGATAACCTCGCCGTTGGCGGTGGAGATCATCTTGTCCATGCCCTTGGGTCCCAGGCTGGTTCGGACGGCATCGGCGACGGCGCGGGCGGCGGTGATGTTGGCCTGGCGGATGTCCTCCTTGCGCTTGTTATCGACATAAGACTCGGTCTTGGAGGAGCGCGGTTGGGAGATGACTGCCGGGGAAGCCATGGATGCTGGGATCGGCGGAACCCTAACCCTAACTGAAATTTCAGAGTGCGGTGGAGGGTATCGGGGTAAAAGTCGCTAACTTGCGAAGGAAAAAGGGTTTCTCTGAGTTCCAATTTTTTGAAATGGTAGAGAGAGAATGGAAACCCTAGAGTGAGTGAGAAGTAGAGAGAGTTGGGTTTTAGGTTATGAGAGAGAGAGAGAGAGAGAGAGAGAGAGAGAGAGAGAGGGGGGGGGGGGGATCTAGTAATTAGACGAAAATGGCCTTGTTGGGAAGGAGTATTTGGGTAATGGGGTGGACACGGTTCGGAACTTCGGATTATGAAATTACATTCGAATTAATTTGATTTGATTTGATTTTAACAAAAGTTATTGAGAAAACGAATCAAATTAAATTATTTTTCTACATGGTTACTTGGTCTCACTATTGCGAAGGTGACGAAGGCTAATGTAAATTAATTTTCTTGAAGACTCTGTATTTTATAATTAGTTGTTCTGGTATTTGTAAGGCATTTTTGTCACATCCCGACCCTTCAACTCCGAAGATATTGTCCGCTTTGGCATTCCCCGCCCGAAAGGGGGCTACCGCACGGCTTTGCTTCTGTGGGCCGGTACTTGGGCCGTAGCCCAGCGCCTGCCACACCCCTACTGGGCGCCCACAAAAGGCCTCTTCAAAGTTAAGGAGCCAGGCATGGACATATAAGGCCAGGACTCGACCCTCGTGTGGCCGATGTGGGATATAACATCCTCCCCCCCGTAGGGGTGCCCGACGTCCTCGTCGGCACATCGAACCAGCACGAGTCCGGCTCTGATACCAAATTGTCACATCCCGACCCTTCAACTCCGAAGATATTGTCCGCTTTGGCATTCCCCGCCCGAAAGGGGGCTACCGCACGGCTTTGCTTCTGTGGGCCGGTACTTGGGCCGTAGCCCAGCGCCTGCCACACCCCTACTGGGCGCCCACAAAAGGCCTCTTCGGGTGTAACACGCAGCAGCCGTGGCTCTGGCCCACAACCCAACAGATATTGTCCGCTTTGTGGTGGAACCCGGCGCACCGGTCCGACCCCACTCACGGTTTTGTTTCCTCCGCGGAAGGCCTCTTCGAAGTTAAGGAGCCAGGCATGGACATATAAGGCCAGGACTCGACCCTCGTGTGGCCGATGTGGGATATAACATCCTCCCCCCGTAGGGGTGCCCGACGTCCTCGTCGGCACATCGAACCAACACGAGTCCGGCTCTGATACCAAATTGTCACATCCCGACCCTTCAACTCCGAAGATATTGTCCGCTTTGGCATTCCCCGCCCGAAAGGGGGCTACCGCACGGCTTTGTTTCTGTGGGCCGGTACTTGGGCCGTAGCCCAGCGCCTGCCACACCCCTACTGGGCGCCCACAAAAGGCCTCTTCGGGTGTAACACGCAGCAGCCGTGGCTCTGGCCCACAACCCAACAGATATTGTCCGCTTTGTGGTGGAACCCGGCGCACCGGTCCGACCCCACTCACGGTTTTGTTTCCTCCGCGGAAGGCCTCTTCGAAGTTAAGGAGCCAGACATGGACATATAAGGCCAGGACTCGACCCTCGTGTGGCCGATGTGGGATATAACAATTTTTTTTAATCCTCGTGATATTAATCAAATTTAACTAATATAATAGCAATAACTCACAATCTCATTTTCAAATTTAACATTTTTATTGAGTTATTAACCAATAAAAACAATAAACAAGTAACTAGAATAGTTTTGCATACGGTCTCATATCTTGGTGGATAAGATGTCGAATTTTTACTCATACATCCCAGGTTCGAAACTCATTCTTCTCCTATCCTATATTGTTATCATACTTTCAAACTTTCTCGTTCTCCTTAATAATACTAAATTAAATAAAAATAAATAAATAAGGAGTCGGTCCGATTCAATTTAAATAGGTTTTTACTAAAACTCATATCTACAAACCGAATTGAAACATTTTAGGGTGATAAGATCGGTTCATTCATATTAATGCCCACCCATATTACACGAGAAGAACATATTTAGATTCGCGTTTTAAACTAATAATTCAATATTATATTGTCTTTTTTACGTAATTATATATATGAGTTTTAATGAAATACTATCGGTATTGTACACTTTTAACGAAAAATCATATTTTTATTTTTCTCTAGTACTATTTAATACACATTTATTTGTCATTTTTTATTAAAATTATTTTTTTTTGAACTTTTTGTTAATTTTTCTATTATATTAATGGTATGAAACGACATGTTAAGGGAAAAAAAATATATTTTTATTTTATTTTGGAGGGGTGGACTGTAATATTATTTATTTAGTTATTTATTCTTTTAATAGATAAAAGAAAAAACAGAGTCCAGCTCCAGAGTCATGAGCGCCGCTTCTCTCCAACCAACACAAACCCCCACCCACACCGTCACCTGTCAAAAACCCTAATCCCTGCAAAAATGGCGCCCTCCCCTCCCTAGCTGCTCCAACTGACAAAACCCACAACCACCATAACTGCCTCTCTCACATACCCTAACCCACAACCATGCCGTACTCCGCCCTCTTCCAGGGCTATATATTCCGAACCACCACCATGTCCCTCAAACACTCCACCACTTCCACCACCCCTGTTCTCGTCTCTCTACGCGGAACCCACCACCACCACCGCCACCGCCACCACGTAGCTTTGATAAGGCCGTCGCTGCTACTGGGATGCTCCATGAGGAACAGCCGGTACCACCACTCGCTCTGCCTTGCTCCTGCCCGGAATTGGAATGCGTGCTATTATCTGCCCCGGTACGCCGGGGACGTCACGTGCCAGGCATCCTCTCGGGCGGCGGAGCTGGATTGGAAGCAGAGGCAGCAGCTGAGGAGTTCGGCGGTGCCGTTTTACCAGCAGAATTTGAGCTATGGGCGGTTTGCGTACCAGGACGCCTCCGCGAGTGAGGAGTCCGATGCCGAATTGGGGTCGTCTCAGCGCCAAATGGTTAGTACTGCTCTGCCCGTTTTGTTAAAAATGTTGATTACTTGAATTGGGAACCTTGGTTGAGTTGCTTTTAATTGCTCTGGGAAATGAAGATTTCATTTTTAACCTCATAGTTTTATCGATTTCTGAAGTCGAAATGCAATGTAGCTGCCAATGAAAGTGGAATTGAATTCCCATGGTGCTGGCCAAACAAGCACGTAGGCTAGACCGTAGAGCTTAGATATCAGTACATGTTTTTGAAGCATCGAACTTTTTCGGACTTTGAAGTAACAACCGATGAAGTAGCACTTTTTTAAGCAGAGCTGAAACCTGTTATTTTCTTATCATTCTGCTTAAATGTAAAGGTTGTGACTTTTACTTGTTAATATATGCTTAGGGTGGTTCGACCCTTGATAACATTGATGAATGGAGATGGAAGTTAACCATGCTTCTTCGCAACAAAGACGAGCAAGAATTGGTGTCCAGGGAAAAAAAGGATAGACGCGATTTTGATCATCTTTCAGCACTGGCAAGCAGGATGGGTTTGTATAGGTATGTCAGTTTCGCAAGTGTACAGTTATTCTGTGTCCATTTTTGTATGTTGTTCTGATCCTTGATTTTCTCAAGCAGCCGTCAATATTCTAGAGTTGTAGTATTTAGCAAAGTTCCTCAGCCCAATTACAGACCTGATCTTGATGATAAGCGGCCACAAAGAGAGGTACTTTCTTATATGTTTATGCTCATCTTAGTTTAAATCATGCATGGAAAGAAATGGATGGCTTTCTTTCCTTTGAAACTTGTGAAACAATTGCTCTGTAGTGTATGATGTGGGGCCTGAATTCGTTAATTAATCTTGGTGTACATGTTATTTGAAGTTACAAGGTTTTTTATCCAATGTATTGCTCTAAACTTTTTGAACCATGTATAGGTTGTCTTACCTTTTGGACTTCATAGAGAAGTAGATGCTCATCTCAAGGCCTACCTATCTCAAAAGCCAATGAGCCAAGGAAATTTGTCAGACTTTTCCTTGTCAAGATCAAACAGTAGTAGAAGCATTACTAATGATGGAGGACATTATGGGCAGCAGGAGCCCTTGATACAGAATACTGATGCCATGGAGAAAATTCTTCAGCGGAAAAGCTTGCAACTGCATAATAAGCAACGACATTGGCAGGTTATTTTTCCTTTCTTTTTGTGACCATTATTCAGGCTGGAAGTTGATCCTTTTTTCTTTTTGTTAGTTGTTATTAATTGATGTAGGAAACAATGCATTGTCTCTAAATTTTTGTTCTTCCGTGTCTTTTAACAGTTTGACTTTGTGATGCAGCTTTTGTTCATCTTCATGTAGCTTTATAGTAGATTTATAGACTTATAAAAACATTCATATTGACATGTCAAGTCCTATACAGGAATCGCCAGAAGGTCAAAAGATGCTTGAGCTTCGTAAAAGTCTGCCTGCATACAAGGAGAAAGATGCACTGTTAAAAGCTGTATCAGAAAATCAGGTGAGTTATAATTTATTATTTCTATAATTGGTTATGGATGATTGCTTTTGCTCACCAGCATAGTTAAGTTTTTTTTTCTTCAAATTTATGTTGAGCAGGTCGTAGTTGTCTCCGGCGAAACAGGTTGTGGTAAAACTACACAACTTCCTCAGTACATTTTAGAATCTGAGATTGAAGCTGATCGTGGAGCTTCCTGCAGTATTATTTGTACCCAGCCTAGACGGATATCTGCCATGGCTGTTTCTGAAAGAGTAGCTGCGGAACGAGGGGAGAATCTGGGGGAATCTGTAAGTTACTTTTTTGGTGACGTGGATTTATCTTCAAAATGTTAGGCTTAATTTATTTCCTCCCTTGTTTTATTACACTTGGTTGTTAATCATTTATCTTTGTTTCTAGCTGATTTGAACTTAAATCTCTCCCTATGGTAACAGATTGGTTACAAAGTTAGGCTTGAAGGGATGAAAGGGCGGGACACCCGGCTTCTTTTTTGCACCACGGGCATATTATTAAGGAGATTACTTGTTGACAGAAAGTTGAGAGGTGTTACACACGTCATTGTTGACGAGATTCATGAACGCGGAATGAATGAAGGTAATTTTCAATTTTGGAAAGTAAATTTGCCAATTGGTATTCTAATGTGGTTTTAAGCACAGCCTTGCATTTATTTCAGATTTTCTTCTTATTGTTCTGAAAGAACTTCTCCCTCGCCGGCCAGAGTTGAGGTTGATTTTGATGAGTGCCACCCTAAATGCTGAGCTTTTCTCCTCCTACTTTGGTCGTGCTCCAACGATCCATATTCCCGTAAGTTCAGGGAACTAGGTCTTATTTTTTATGGCTTTTTAATTAACTTTTGTTTCTTTTAGTTATCTGTTCCATGTACCTAAACTGTCATCTAGCAATCTATGCTCTTTATTGTGCATTTATGTCAATATAGCGTGATCTTAGGTGATTCCAGGTGCCATTTGTATTGCAATTACAAAGTATTTCCTGATTCCTTCAGTAAATCCACTTTTGATTCAGCTACATTTGTTCACGATTACGTTTTTATCTTATTTCATATTTGATTTGGGTGTTGGGCATTGCTCTATTTACAGGGGTTTACTTACCCAGTCCGAACACATTTTCTGGAGAACATTCTAGAAATGACTGGGTATCGGTTAAATCAATATAATCAGATTGATGATTATGGTCATGAAAAGTCGTGGAAAATGCAGAAACAAGCTCAAGGTTTCAAAAAGAGGAAGAGCCAAATTGCTTCTGCCGTAGAGGTATAGAAAATTTGTGTCTTATTTAGTTTCATCTCAATCCCTTGGTTGTATTTAATTTTTTTTGGCCCTTTTGAACAGGATGTACTTGAAGCTGCCGACTTTAGGGAGTACAGTCCAAGGACTCAGGAGTCTCTGTCCTGTTGGAATCCTGACTCTATTGGTTTTAACCTCATTGAGAGTCTTCTTTTGCACATAGTCAGGAAAGAACGGCCTGGCGCAATTTTAGTTTTTATGACGGGTTGGGATGACATAAACTCCTTGAAGGATCAACTCCAAGCTCATCCCCTATTAGGAGATCCTAGCAGGGTCCTATTGCTGGCATGTCATGGTTCCATGCCTAGCTCTGAGCAGGTGATGTCACTGTTCTTTTTTGTGTTAATTTTTGTTGCATACAGATATTACCATGGTCTGGTGATGGAAAAATACTCGAGAAAGAGCGTTTTGACTTTCTCGATTCTCTAAGTATTCTTGTACTGAGGAGTTAACCAATAATTCCTTACAGCTTCATATTTGTTCAATGAATCTTTTGATGCTATCATTCAGAAAATTTAAATGGAACGCTATTATTTTTAGGTTGTTGTTCTTCTTCTTGTAGTTCAAGGACTGGCTTTATATTTTATTAATTAATTTTTTGTTGTTTTTTGTAAACAGAAATTGATATTTGATAAGCCAGAAGATGGTGTTCGGAAAATAGTTCTAGCTACAAACATGGCTGAGACTAGTATCACTATCAATGATGTAGTTTTTGTTGTTGATTGTGGAAAGGCAAAAGAGACATCATATGATGCACTAAATAACACTCCCTGTTTGCTTCCTTCCTGGATTTCAAAGGCTGCTTCTCGGCAAGTAAGACAGTCTGACAGTTTCTGTATCAATTTGATTATTTCTGTAGTTCATGGTTGGATATTCTATTACCGACTGTAATGCTTCTTAATTAAACTGTGCAATTATTTTTGTTTTGTGATACTCAAATTTTTACTCAAGTTGCCCTCTTACACGGAGATTTAATACATTCGTTTACAATATTAATTTGATGCCTTTAATCTGCAGAGAAGAGGCAGAGCCGGTCGTGTTCAACCTGGCGAGTGTTACCATCTCTACCCCAGATGTGTATATGATGCCTTTGCTGATTATCAGTTGCCTGAACTTTTGAGGACTCCGTTGCAATCATTATGTTTACAAATCAAAAGTTTACAACTTGGAAGTATTTCAGAGTTCCTATCTAAGGCCTTGCAGCCACCGGAACCTCTGTCGGTAAATTTCTATGCGAGTACTCAGATTATTCTTTATAATACTTGCATGGGAGGTGATAGTCTTGTAATGCAATGATATCTAAATTTAACATGTGAAATAAGATATTTGGCAAAAAAATGTGTGAACTAAGGTATAATTATTCTTAACGGTGTGATCTATGCATATCTTCGTATCAGTCCTCACGATTTTTTTTGTTTTGTTTTGTAGGTTCAAAATGCTGTTGAGTATTTAAAGATCATTGGGGCTTTAGATGATAATGAAGATCTGACAGTGTTAGGTAATGAATGATTATCGAAGCTGTTTTAAGTTGTGTGTTGATTTGTTTGCAAGTCAGAAAGATTAACTGGTGATTTTATGCTATGCAGGACGTCACCTGTCAGTGCTTCCCGTTGAGCCTAAACTTGGAAAAATGCTCATATTGGGGTCTATTTTCAACTGTTTGGATCCAGTAATGACTGTTGTCGCAGGCCTTAGTATGAGAGACCCATTCCTTATGCCGCATGACAAGAAGGATGTAAGTATGATATAATGTTCCTGTTACACTTTGCTGTTGCATATTATAATGGTGTCTCCCGTCCCCTGCACGCCCTCATATTCCTATGTCATTAGAAACTGATATTTTAAACCGACTTAATACTTGTAGTTGAGTAAGTCGACTTTTATACTTTTCACTAACCTTCAAAGTAAAGAGATATGCAAAGAAGTTAACAGTGATCAGTTATTTCGTCTTTTTCCCTAAGCACAGTTCTCTTCCTGTTTTTTTTCCTGGGAAACCAACAAGCATAGGTTCAGTAGTAGTAACCATGTCATTTTGAACTTGTGTAGCTTGCAGAGTCCGCAAAAGCACAGTTCTCTGCTCATGATAACAGTGATCATCTTGCTCTTGTCCGAGCTTATGATGGTTGGAGAAATGCTGAAAGAACAGAGTCTGGCTATGAGTACTGCTGGAGAAACTTTCTTTCTGTACAAACTCTGAAAGCCATTGACTCTCTTCGGAAGCAGTTCTTCTTTTTGCTCAAGGATGCAGGTCTGGCTGACCATAATACAGAAAGCTGCAATACATGGAGCCATGATGAGCATCTTGTCCGAGCAGTCATCTGTGCTGGATTATTTCCTGGAATATGCTCTGTCGTGGTAAGTTCTTATGCATTTCTTATAATGTTTGTATATTTTTCCTATTCTAATTTTCTTTTATCGCATGAAAAGAAACTGTTTTGTTTGTGGGAATAGCCTCTTTCACACTGTGTACAATATACAAATAAAAGATTGATATGCTCAAGTGAGTAAAACAGAGTGATAGAGGGTGTTGTAATCTTCACATTTAGTTGAATCGATTCGATACTCCAATAGATATGTTAAGTTTACAAAAACTGTGATAAAGGGGTCATGATTCTTTAGATTAAGTTGAATTTCTGAATGACTGGATTCTGATTTTGTTTGCATCTGTTTTGCTTGTGGATGGCTTGTCTTTTCTCATCTATTGTATATGTTGTGACACGTTCTACAGAACAAAGAGAAGTCGATTATGCTTAAAACACAGGAAGATGGACAAGTGATGCTATACTCGGTTAGTTTCTTATTTTGGTTGAATTCATGTTTCCTTGTTGTATTGCTTAAAGTTTCCTGTTCTAATTGCGTATGATGACCCATTTTCTGTTCTATTGTTTATGATCGATCTATTAGAGTTCTGTCAACGGAAGCATACCCAAAATTCCATATCCATGGCTAGTCTTCAACGAAAAGGTGAAAGTGAATTCGGTTTTTCTCCGGGATTCTACTGGTATATCTGATTCTGTGCTCCTTTTGTTCGGGGGCAACATTTCCATGGGTGGCCTGGTAAGTTTATTGATCTTGGATATGAATATGATTGGTAACTTTTTGTGTGTTCTTGACGAAAAAGTAGTAAATACACCTGCTTGCTTTTGGTAGAATGGGCACTTGAAGATGCTGGGAGGATACTTGGAGTTTTTCATGAATCCCGCATTAGCAGATACATATCTTTGCTTAAAGAAGGAGCTTGATGAACTGATTCATAATAAGGTTTGTATTTGCCTTCAGCATTTGTCGCGGCTCTTAAATTTATCACTTAAATCAAGACGTACTTTCTCTCTCTCCCCTTGTCTCTCTCTTGCTTTCTCGCACATACACACGAACAATCACTCAATTTGTTGCTAAAATGCTAACATGGGGATGCGTTCTTTGCAAGCAGCTCCTGAATCCCAAGTTGGATATGCAATCACATACAAACCTCCTATCGGCTCTAAGATTACTGGTCTCAGAGGATCAATGTGAGGGTAGATTTGTATTTGGTCGCAAGGTGCCAGTGCCCTCACAGAAGGCAACACAAGAGAAGTTACCAAAGTTAAAAGGCACCATGAAGAAAGTTGCGGAGAACAATAATTACAAAAATCACCTGCAAACATTGCTCACCAGAGCCGGGCATGATGTACCCACGTACAAAACAAAACCATTGAAAAACAATCAGTTCCGTTCCACAGTGATCTTCAATGGGTTGAACTTTGTGGGGAAGCCTTGCAATAATAAGAAAGAAGCAGAGAAAGATGCAGCTGCAGAAGCTGTACTCTGGTTGAAGGGAGAGAACCATTCTTCGTCCACAGATATTGACCATATGTCGATGCTTCTTAAGAAAAGTAGAAAGACAAGCCAGAAAAGGACCTCATTTGATAGTGCCAAGTGGGGTTAAGTGTTGCTCATCATATAATGGAGTTAGCATACAATCAAAAGCACAATCAGCGGCAAAGAGCCTCCCGAGGCTAGTCCAACTTGACAGGTTAGGATGAATAAATATTGAACATCAATCTTCCAGGCCGTTGAGCTACCTTCAGAATAGAAGCTACTTTCTGTAGAATCTGTGATCAGTTACGGCGTTTGAAGATCCATATTTAGAAAGGGGGTGATATAGAACATTCTTTATCGGCAGATGCGCCCATATTTTTGGAAACGGGTGATGAGGCACACTCTTCATGGGGTATGAAGAATGTACCTTGTTCTGTCGAAGTAGCAGATTATTCTACACTTCTTTTTACATCAACTTATGGATCGCACTGACCCATGGCTACTGCTGGGTCAAGGAGCTGCATCCTGTATATATTCATGTCGGTAGAGCGCAGTCTTAGGGTTGCATCGGTAAAGCAGCAGCTTATTATTTTAATTTTACAGATAGACAGCATGGCGGAGTTTGCCTCATGCCCGCGCTAGAACTTGTAGCTCGGCTGGTCAGGTTCGGCCTCCCTGTGGCTGGTAATACCATCAAACTTGTTGAACACTGTCCTTGCGGTGTTATAAATGATATAGAAGTTTTCATTTCGGATTCAAGATATTGTGCGAAACATGATAGCTTGTGTTTGGTTGATCACCACCATAAACTCTTTCTTTACTACCAATGGCAATTGTTAGGCCAGTGGGCCGAGACATTCAAGTTCGGATCCCCCGTCAAGTTTCACCCTTCCTGCTTATTAGACAAATTTAGAATATCGTTTTGTCAGAAGCAAAAAAAAAAAAAAATGGAACTTTAACGAAAAGCTTCTGGTACTGTTTATTTTAACGAAAAATCACATTTCTACACTAAAAAGTCAATCCTGGTACTATTCACTGTGTTCTTTATTTTGTCCTTATCGTTCAAATTCAAAGTTTTCAAGCTCTTTTCATTAGTTTTCCTAAAAATAAAAAAAAGCGATTTTTTAACTAAACGACATTGAATACTATGATGGATTTTCACAAAGAGTATGGAAACGAAGCAAGGAAATAATAGCATGCAGAGGCCTCTGCTGCCTCTAGAAACTAAACAACGGCCTACTGAATCTGATGCAGAAGTCCAAGGGCTTTTTTCAACGTGGTTCTAAACCTTTTGACGTTAAGGGTTACATTTTGTGCATTCAGAAAAGTTGACTTGAATGCTTGCCATCCTCGTATTCGATTCTTATTCGGGTCAATTTTCAGCGTGCTCTCGTTTCTGTTGATCTTGTATTCCAAATACTTGATCTTCATATCCCTCGATGGCTCTCCGAAGTAGTTTGTTGCAATCCATTCGAACCCTCCGAGCGGAAGTATTTGGATAAGAACTGCATTTTCAGGGAGGAACAGAATGTTTGTGAGGGCAGCTCCATGAACCCCCATTAACACATCACAAGAGTTCACTACTTCTGCAATTCTTGACATGTTCCTGTCAGCCTCCATAGCAGTTACCTTGTAGCCCAAGCTTCTAGCCATCTTAGTAATTTGTCTCAGATTCGTGAAACACCTCGTGCTCCTTCTCGATATGATGAGAAGCTGGGGCTTTTTATGCCGGCCACCACCTCTGATTCTGATTGCATTGGCCTTCTTTAGTGAGTAAGTTTTTCTTAAGAATGCTCGGAAGTCAGTAATCGAATATGAATGTTTCGAAGGATCAATGCTCAGATCCTTTGGATGTCTTTTAAGTCCAACTGCTACGCTTGGGAAGCAATGCACTGCATCTTCCTTGTCAATGTCAATAATCTCGTACTTGGACAGCCCTTTTAGTATTGCTTGGTACTTTTCGATCCACCTGCTTCTTTTATCGGTAATCAGAAACTGAACTTCCCCATCATATTTTTTAGAAGTAATATACAGAGGAATGACCATGTCAGTGAATTCATGGAAATGGTTTCCCGTATATCCTCCCGTTGAAAATAAGACGGCTGGAACACTATGATTTCTTGTGCATTGAAGGATTTCCTGCTGAGCATCAGACACTCGTTTCACTGACCACTCTCGAACATGATTCAGCGCCTGTTTATCTTCTTTTCGAGCATAAGGCCTTATAGTCCAGGAGCTATTCCCTGCCAACATGTCCGCTTGAGATGAAACAACGAAAACAGAAGACAAATTACCATCAACACGAACATCCATGTTGATCTCACAAACATCAGTTCTTGGCTGTGAAACATCACAAATCGGCTCCAAATTCTTCGTCACTTCTGAAACTGCAAGATGAATTTAAATTGTCTAAGCTGAATTTTCTTGGATCATCAACCTAATTAACTTCAATCCCCTTGGACAGTTAGTACAAAATAATCGTGTCATGTTCTTACTGTTTGTCTCTGATTCTGAACCATTTCGAGCAAGGAGAATAGTGGGAGTGCTTGCATTTTTCTGTTCACCAGAATCCTCTCCTCGAAGACTTGTATTTTTGAACTCCTCCGCTCTTATCTTCTGATCGAACTGCTCACGTTCGATTACTTTCTGAGAGCTGTTTTTTTGTTGGACTTGCAGCACGTCCCAACCAAGACCCACTGACATCTGCAATTTCACTGCGAGTAAACGAAAGTTGCACACCAAACATATCATGTTAGTGCGGTCACATTACAACTTTCTTGCAACACAAGGTAAAAAGAGTAGGCTAATTTACATACAAGCTGATAGATTCAAACTAGGTTTGAGAACTGCGCTAAAACATACTGCTATAAGCAAGAGTGTCGCAAATGCTCCACATCGGAACCTCTTCTGCTGAAGGCGAGAAACGTTTCTGGCAAGTATCGAATCGGGCTTCATTTTTCGCTCAACTTTGATATAAGCATGCCTTAAACTTTGATGAAAAAGATAATCTGATGTAGAAGGAGATTGAAGCTCAAATACGAAGAGGGACGCTAAATTACAACGTTATGGTCAATTCAAATACAAGCAGTTTTGTGGGAAACCCGATTATATAGGCATGTTCATGAAAGCTAACTAATCCAAGCTAAAATGGGAGATGAGTAAATTCAGATAACAGCATATCTAAAATCCCTTATATAACAGAAACGAATCGAGACACAGTAAATATGGAAAGCATCCAAACATAGCAGTCCCTGAATGCTCATATCTCAACCGGAAACAACGAATCAACTTAAAAATCTCGAGATACACGTAGTAATTAAATGAAAAATCTTGCAGGATCTCCACCATCCCCCCTTGTATGAAAAACTCGCCTTGGGCAAGTTAAAATTTCAAGTGAACGAAAAGAGTGATACAATTAGTGTAGTCCCGGTAAGGTTTATATCGAGGCCTATTTATGCACCAATACTCTGTTTTATACATAGTCTTCTTGTCTTAATGAATATTGTACACTTTTCAAAAAAATAAATAAAAAATCAGCGTAGTTTGCATCTGTTTTTCTCAGTTTTCTGCATATGGAAAATACTAGCGGCGCAAGAACATATCCAGAACTGAGGCTAGCTTCAACCGAATGAGGGCTTCTTTTAGCCCTATAGCCCTCCAATAAAATAATATTTTAATGAACAGTGTCATACCATATTTCTTACCATCTCCAACCGATGGGTCAAAGGGTCATGGGCCAAACATAGCCCTGTGACAAAAAACAATCTCCAACCGAGGGGGCCAAAGGGTCATAGGCCAAACATAATTTATTATTTAAATTTAAAGACTACAACAACTTAAATTTAAAGTTTATAATCATCATCATCATCATCATCCGCCATTGTAGAATTATAGTCGGATGTAAACAACTCCCGTCAGGCCATAATCCGAAGTGTTCCTTTGCATGTTCCTATCATCCATCTCTTCTTGAATTTGTTTTGCCCGTTCTTCATGCCTACGGTTCATTTCTTCCGCAACAAAGGCATTTTGCTTCGCCATTAATCGTAATGAGGACGTCATTTCCTGTTGAAAGGTGTAATCATCCTTTGTCTTGCCCTTTTCCTTCAATTTTCGGGCCTTGTTTCGTCCCATAGCTCTAGGTATGGAACCTTCACCCGAAGATGAATTTTCTACCCTTGTTTCTTGAACGGTAGGAGATCCATGTTCATCCCCAACTGCATTTGAGGATGCATTTCCGAACACCGGCATAGGAGCAACTCTTTCTTGAGGTGGATCTTCAAATAACACTCACCCTTTACAAATTTCCCAACAACCATGATGATTAAAGGGTTTTGAGTTGTCCTCCATATACAATTCCTTCGCTTGGCGTACCTAGAAAATATAATTACAAAAATTAAAGGAAATTAATTTATGAAATTAAATGTAATATAATTAAATATTTAAAATAACTTGTGAAAACACCTATTTTGTTGTAGTAATTGGCTTTGTTTTCATGTCTAATTTCGGCCTTTAACACAACTTGATGCCATTTATTCAAATTTGGATGAAGATGTTTTTTCCATCTTGAAGAACAACTCTCGTGGTTTCGTGAATTCGGTGGATTGGTGCCTTCGTAGAACTCATAGTACTTTTTGGACATATGAGTACAAACACTTTCACTTGTTTGAAAACTCCCCCTCACACTATCTTCGGAGACTCATCTACAAGCCCTACAAAGAGCTTCATCTTCTTTTCAGGTCTAAGCCCTACCTTTCAATGCAGATCCACCCATTTGAAAATTATTGAAAAAATTGAAGCAAAGATTACTGGAAGAGGTAAGAAATGATGTAGGAGAGAAATGGTATAAGATAGCATGGAATGGTGAAAATAACGTGAGAAATGGTGTACGAATGGTTTAGGTATTTATAGGAAAAAAAATAGGAATTTTTTATTTTTTAAATTTTGTCCCGAAAAAAAAAAATTCAAATCCAACAGTTATCTGGCGTCAGCATGACGTCAGCTAGCCGTTGGTGTTGAAAGGTTGGGCTAGCCCAGGGCTAGCTGGCTAGCTCATTTAGGCCAGCCGGTTGGCCTGATTTGGTATTTTTGGCCCGGTGAAGCCCACAAGCCCTATGACCTAGCCCTCGGTTGAAGACGGTTTTCGTGTCATTTCAGGCTATTTTCGGCCCTATAACTCTCTGGCCGGATCGGTTGGAGATAGCATGAGTTATGTCGATCAAAACATCTTTGAAATGTCCTTCACCATTTTTAAGAGGCTTGAGGTGCGGCAAATGTTCTACAAAAATAGCTCCATTGATCACTTTTGTTCTGTATAAATTTTGCTAAACTGATTAAAACAATGAGTTACTGCTTCTAGTTTTAATGAAAAATGTGATTTTAAGGTTTTTAAGATCTTTTTACGAGAATTTTAAGTCTTACCATTTGTTGATTAACAAAACTAGTTTTATTGAATTTTAAGCTTAAACACACAAAAAAAAAAAGTTAAAAAAAAACCAATAAAAACACAAGCATGGCTGAAATATGGAGTTCCGTGATATCTATGGTGGGGCGAAAGTTCCATTAAAATGCCCCGACTTTTTTAGAACATGTCCGTATCAAATATCAATGATTTAAAACAATTCTATATTTTATACTATTTCGAAAACCCAAAGACTCAACAGATTTTGTAAAAAAATTCCCAAAATCAATTAAAAAACAATTAGTTTGCTCACACGGTAAGAAATATATTACAAGTCATTTAAAGCTGGATTCCCATTTTATTGTGTTAAAAAGGATTTTATTTCATTTCTAAACTTTAAAAGGAATGGAGTTTTAACGAAACATTTTCAGTATTATTCACTTTTAACAAAAACCACATTTTTACCTTTTTCTAGTACTATTCACTACACCTTTATTTGTCATTTTTCATTAAAACTAATTTTTTTTTTTTTTTTTTTTTTACTTTTCATTAGTTTTCCTTAAAACAAAATATAATCAATAAAAATACTAGTTCGGCGTTCATTTGAAACGGTCCTCAAAAATTTAAAAAAAATTATGATGCAACAAAATTTATACAAAAAAGGGTCTTATGATGACGTTTGTACTTGTAATAGTCCACAAAACTGATTAAAACCGTGAGTTATTTCACAATTTTTGTTGCGTAAGCAAAAAGAGGATAAATAATAACCATGCTATCTATTTCGTGCTTCAGATTAGAAAACTGACTGAAAATAAATTTGAAATAAAACAAAATCAAATGAAGAAAAATAAATAAATAAATAAATAAAGACTAGAAGGACGTTCGGAACATCCTACCGAATGACTACGGAACAATAGCAAATTTTCACCGACGCTTACAAAAGCTTCGCAAATCTTTCCCGAATTTCCAATATTTCTGAACAAATAATTACAAGAGCGGATTATGAATCAATGAAATCGAATTCTTTGCTACGAAAAGTACACGAAACGAAAACAAAACGAAATAAATATTCAAGAGGACCTTGCTTCCTCCAGAAATCAAACAATGACGTCTCTCTACTGATGCAGAAGCTCAAGAGCTTTTAACAATGTAGGTCTAAATCTTTGGACATTAAGATGTACGTTTTGTTTTTGCAGATAGAGTGAATAGAACGCTAGCCAACCCTGTTTTCCGATCGATGAAGGATCGGTGAAAACCGGGTGATCAAGCGGGTACTGCTGTGTCAACGTGCTCTCCTCGTTGCTTATTTCATACTCCAAATACTTGAGATTCATACCCTCCGAAGGCTTGCCGAAGTAGTTGGTTGCGAGCCATTGGAACCGTCCGACTGGAAGTATTTGAATCAAAATTGCATTTTCTGGAAGGAAGACAAGGTTTGTGAGGCCAGCTCCATGAACTCCCACTAACACATCACAAGAGTTGACAACTTCTGCAAATTTAGACAAGTTCATGTCAGCTTCTGCGACGATTACCTTGAACCCCAAGCGTCTAGCCATTTTCGTAATTTCCCCTGTGTTCGTGAAAGACCTTGTTCTCTTTCTCGGGATGATCAGAAGCCGGGGCCTTTTTCGCTGATGATTTTCTCTGATTCTGATTGCACTGGCTCTTTTCAATGAGTAACGGTTTCTTAGAAACTCTCTGAAGTCTTTCATGGAATATGAATGCTTTGAAGGATCAATGCTCAGCTCCTTTTCGTGTCGTTTAAGGCCAACGGTTACGCTTGGGAAGCAATGCACTGCCTCTTCTTTGTCAATGTCGATAATCTCGTACTTGGACAGTCCTTTTAGTATTGCTTGGTACTTCGCAATCCACCATGGTTTCATATCCGAAACAAGAAATTGAACTTCTCCATCATATTTTCGAGAAGTAATAAACAGTGGAATCACCACATCAGTGAACTCATGGAAATGGTTACCTACGTATCCTCCAGTAGAAAACAAGATGGCTGGAACGCTATGATCTCGAGTACACTGAGGGATTTCGAGCTGAGCACCAGTTATTACTGGTTTCACTGACCATGCTCGAGTATTGCCCAACGCAGTTTTGTCCTCTTTTCGAGCATAAGGCCTTATAGTCCAGGACCTGTTCCAAATTTGAGAAGATGAAGCAACAAAAACTGAGGAAGAGTTCGCATCTACGCGAACATCCCTGTTAATGATCTCGCAGTATTCAGTTCTTGGTTGCTCAGTCTTGCAAAGTGGCTCCAAATTCTCCTCTACAACTTCCACAACTGCAAAAATGTTCGCGTTAGTTAATGGTTTCTTTTTGTTTGTACCAGCTGTATTGGAGGAAGGGTGCTTACTCTTAGTCTCCTCATCAACCGGCACTCTGCTTTCAATGGGACTAGTGAGAGTGCTTGCATTTTGCTGCAAATCAGCAGAATCTGCTAACACTTGATCACTCAAATTTTCGAACTCCTCGGTTTTTATCTCTGGAAACTCTAGCACATTTTTTATTGCTTGCTGAGTGCTGTTTGTTTCCCAGAGTGCCAATATCTTTTGTTTGACACCAATTGATCTCTCCAACTTCACTGTGACATGA
This sequence comes from Pyrus communis, assembly GCF_963583255.1. Taxonomy (NCBI): domain Eukaryota; kingdom Viridiplantae; phylum Streptophyta; class Magnoliopsida; order Rosales; family Rosaceae; genus Pyrus; species Pyrus communis. The sequence continues at coordinate 25,093,090 of NC_084814.1, forward strand.
TCCAGAAAATTAAATTACAAACTAATATATGTCACCTAAAAATAAAGTTAACAATGCTGAAAAATATAAAAAATGCATGAATGTACATACAAGCTGGTAGAGGATTCAAATTAGGTTTCAGCAGAGTGCAGAAGCACAGTGCTATGAGCAAGCAGCAAACGAATGCTCCATATCTCAATTTCTTCTGCTCGTGCTTACTAAAGCTTCGGGCTAGTATCGAATCATACATCACCGCCATTCGCTTTTCGATCAATGTAATGCTACACTCTATGTACTCGAAATGCGAAATGGCATTTCACACACAAGACGGAGAAGACTTAGTAGTGTTACTTGTGATGAGAGGTTGAGTGAATTGTGAAGCAAAAGACTTACTTGGTTGCCATTTTGTATAGCAATTTAAGGAGGTTGAGGTGCAATTTTCTATGACTTGTTGCACCCCACGATTTTGTTCTCTCTCTCTCTAAGTCTATGAGATTCTCCAAATTTAAAAAAAAAACTAGGTATGAAAAGGACATCTTGGTTGACTGTACTCGAAACAAAATCCTTTTTTCTTTTGGCATAATATTTGTTATGAGCTAGAGTTTCATATTTCTTGTTTATATTTGTAATGCCATAATCCGCCGGCCCTGGATTCGAGCTTCAATTGAAAGCTATCAACCAACTACGACTGTAGAAATTAGGATATTGCGGTTAGGTTGCATAATTACATGTGTGTCACTACTATTAGCCCGAAGTCCAACTGCAAGTGCAATTGCAAAGATGAAAGCGACCCCATCAAAATGACTTTTATCCTGCATTTGAAAGAAGAAAATAAACTTATAAGTTTGAGATAAATTGTTACTTTGAAATTGGTTTACTTTAACTCCTTTATTTAGATTCATAAACGAAAAAGATTAAAAATTTCACGCTAAATAAGATAGGGGACGGATATGTGGCATTATTTTTTTTACACAACTTTTGACATATTTGTGGGGCCTATTTCGTAATATATTTCAACGATGCAAATCTTCTATCTTTTAGGTATTCTCTCAAAGATCATGTCTATAAAAAAACTATACAAATCTAAAACCATATGACCGTTTCATTAATGGTTCAAGGTTTCTTTGTAAAACCATATTTGTTTATTTTCTTCACTACTTATGGTAAGGGTGATCTATGAATGATGTCATAAAAGATAGATAGTTCAGATCGTTGAAGTACATTACGGAGTTAGCCCAGCAAAAATGTGTGTCAAAAATTGTGTAAAAATAGTGGTGTGACGAATCCAACCCCAATAAGATATAGGGTTTGGTGAAGTGAACCTATTATATAGAATATTAATCAATATCACAAAAAAATGCAATTAACATAAGGATCCCTTAACATAATCATTTAGGCAACAACTCACCTTAGTGTTTTTTTCCCTTTTATAAGCATAATTACATTTTAAACTATTCTAATTAACGAGTAATTCAAACTCAAGCGCAAAATGGCAGACATATTGTCATGACAGTACTAGTGTTACCCTGCCAACAATGCACATGAGAAAATTCAATCAACATTGTATGCGGATTATTTGCTTATAAGTTATGACCAAGTTTACTCACTAATTTTCAATCTAATGATACTTTTCTTGAATTCTTTCCAATATCCAAGTTTGAATCCCTATTTTCCGTTCATAAGAAATCAAATAAAAACTAAACTAAGTTTAAGAGGATTGTCAATGGATCACCAATATCATTAAGTGCTAATAACTACATCATCATGGTGTAAACCTCTTGTCGGTGAGGAGTTCAAAAGTCTAGACCGCGGGAAATGCTGAGGCATACATCAAACCAGTAAGGGAGATTAGAGAAGGACATCTTAACTACACATTTTGTCTCTCTATTTGGGTGGGCAGCATGATGAGGTTTCGAGTTAGAGGACTTAGTATTTTTAAATTGGTTTTCTCTCAAGAGAATACGTGTGTGACATAAAATAATATATGCTTTTTCTGGGCATGTTTCATATATATTTTTAGAAAGTAATAGGAGTTGTTAACGGATTGTTATCAACACAATTATGCAACCACTCTCTGAGACTGCGGGCCTCAAGTTCTAAAGGATTAGACATTTTCAAATTTAACATAATATTAGTGGGTATGATTATATATTAGTCGTATTGAGCATGCGTGTTGATAAGCTTTGTACACACTTGAAAAAAGCGAGCACCCAACAACAACCATTTGACCTTTCTGGCCCAAGTCAATATTAGGTAACACGTATACAGCACAAGGGTAATTAGGGTATTTTGCTATCCCATGCAACGTGTACAATTAGATGTAGTTCTGGCCGTTGATGAGCTTCATACCTCGGTGTAATTTTTCTATGATACCACGAACGAAATTAAAGTTATACTTCAAAACCAATTGATAATAAAGGAGTAGTTCAATTTCATACATATTCATGTAAGATTCGTTAGCTATTTTTCACAAGATAGATTTATCTTGTTTGTCTAATGAGTTTAATGCTACCATCTTATGATAATTGTAAGAATTTAATGTGTCAAGTTGTATATATAACGAGTAATGCTACCATCTTAGATGATATTTTAAGTGGACCGTCACTTCATATAAAATGTTCTAAATTTTTATTGAATTAAAAAGAATTAAAAAGAAGGTAAAAAGGAAAAGAAAAAACCCTAAAACCTAACAATGTTAACGTACGTGAAACCAACTTTGCTTGTGTTTTTGCCGTCGTCTCCTACTCCCTTGTCCCTCCTCTGCTTCCGTCGCCTACTCTTTCATAAGCAACAACAGAAACTATATACGGTTTCATGAAATGTGTCCAAATGTATAACAACAGTAGCAATAACAAGAACTAGGGAAATTCATACTATTACTTCCATCATGCATATGCATATACGTGTGGCAGGTAGGACATTTGCAGGCCAAAGAGGAGGCGGAGATGTCTGTCTCGCTAAAATTATAATGAAAGAAAGCAACGTACACGTTCTCAAACTACGTGCACTTGGTAAATAAAGTACATTCTTTTCGATAACGATAGAAGTATGCTCCGAAACATTGTCTTTCCTTCAGCATAGCATATGTGTTATTAACTATTGATAAGAGTATGAATTTCACATTAAATAAAAAACGGAACTTTGTACCTATAAGTAATTAAGCTATTTTTCATATTAGCAATTGATTTTATGGTGAAATCTCAACTTCTTTATAGTATGAAAGCAGATTGTCTCATGTGTGAAGTCCGAAGGCCACATGTGCCCGATTCCTGTTGTTCATATGCATGTTAAACTTGAAATTTTGTAACACATGAGGGGACGTGTTGAAAGCGAATCTCATGTCGGGGAAAGAAGTGACATTGCATCTACTTATAAGTAATTAAACTACTCTTCATATTACAATTGATTTTATAATATAACCTTAACTTTTTCACCATTATGCATACGAACGACTGGCTAGAAAAATCCTCAATAAAACCATATTTACAGTGATCACTCTTTCAGCAACCAAACGTGTCTGCTCCTATTCTATTTTTGTTAATAAGCATGATTAGTATTACTAATCAGTGATGTCTGCTCACGAGTCTATTGTTTGGTACTGGTCAAAGTCACTTCCGAGCAATTTCATTAAGCTTCCACAACCTTTAGCATTCAAGCTTATTATGCTACTGTAGTAGGAAAATTGATGCCTATAATTAAGAATAATATAATTATATATTGCACCGTATTATTCGATAATGACAATTGGCAAGGGGCCTAATGATAGTATTATGGCTAATTAATTAGAAAAAGCTGCCTTATTGCCATTGACAAGTTGGGCTAATCTTGGCCCGTAATTATCATGTCATTTTATTACCTAAGACAATATTTATCAAAACAGTAACAATAGGAGGAAGTGAACAAACACTCTATTTTTTATCTTTAGATTAAATAAAGGAAAAATTAGGTTCTCATCCCTATTTTTCCCACTCCATTGATTAAAACCTTATTCATTTTCAATTTTTTTTTATAAAGGTCCTTATATTTTAATAAACGTCATTAATTATTTTAATAATAAAATATTTTTATTTCTAAATATATTCATTTAGTATTAGAAACGTTACATTTATTATATTTATATTCTTGGCTAAATTTTTTATCATATATTTTTACTTTTAGTTTGTACCCATTTTTAATTTGCAACCTTTTTTTTTTAATTTGTACTAATTTTCTTTTCAGTTTTAATGTGTACCCATATATTAATTCTTTTTTGTGCCCATATTTTTTAAACTCTTATTTGTATTTGTACCTATATTTTTTTAATTATTTGTACCCATTTTTAATTTTGCTAAATGTACCCATGCTAATTATATGTATTTAATTTATGTTTTAAAATATATCAATAGTGTGACATCCCACATTGCCCAGGGAAGTGATCCTTATATGTATATTCACATCCCTACCTAGCACGAGGCCTTTTGGGAGCTCACTGGCTTCGGGTTCCATAGGAACTCCGAAGTTAAGCGAGTAGCACGCGAGAGCACTCCCATGATGGGTGACCCACTGGGAAGTTCTCGTGTGAGTTCCCAGAAACAAAACCATGAGGGTGTGCTGGGGGCCCAAAGCAAACAATATCGTGCTACGGTGGAGTCGGGCCCGGAAAGTGGTCCCGCCCAGGCTGGGATGTGACAATTTGGTATCAAAGCCTAACCTTGGTCGTGTATGTGCCGACGAGGACGTCAAGCCCCTAAGGAGGGTGGATTGTGACATCTCACATCGCCCAGGGGAGTGATCCTTATATGTATATTCTCATCCCTACCTAGCACGAGTCCTTTTGAGAGCTCACTGGCTTCGGGTTCCATAGGAACTCCGAAGTTAAGCGAGTAGCACGCGAGAGCACTCCCATGATGGGTGACCCACTGGGAAGTTCTCGTGTGAGTTCCCAGAAACAAAACCGTGAGGGTGTGCTAGGGGCCCAAAGCGGACAATATCGTGCTGCGGTGGAGTCGGGGCCAGGAAGTGGTCCCACCCGGGCCGGGATGTGACAATTGTGACACCCACATCGCCTAGGGGAGTGATCCTTATATGTATATTCCCATTCCTACCTAGCACGAGACTTTTTGGGAGCTCACTGGTTGCATAGCATAAGCCGAGATATGTGCTTCATCGAGAATTGCTTTCTTTAAATCCAAATTATTAGGCACAAACATCCTACCCTCCTGCATAAGCAATTACCCTACCATGCTGCATCAACACATATCCCAGACCATTCAAGGAAGCATCACTATAGACCTCAAAATCACCATTATCGTCCGAGAGTGCCAAAACAGGTGCATGAGTGAGGCAATACTTCAACTGCTGGAAACTCTGCTCACAATTATCATCCCACTCAAATTTAACATCTTTCCTCGTTAGCCTCGTCAGTGGTAAAGCAATCACGGAAAAATCCTTCACAAACCGTCAATAATACCCTGTTAAACCAAGGAAACTCCTCACTTCAGTGACGGTTCGTGGTTGCTCCCACTTCTCCACAGCTGCCACCTTCTGAGGATCCACCAAGATACCTTGGGCAGAAATGACATGCCCCAAAAATGCTACTTAATCTAACCAGAACTGACACTTGCTAAACTTAGCATACAGTTAGTGTTCCCTCAACCTTTTCAACACCAAAGTAAGATGTCGAACATGCTCCGATTTAGACTTAGAGTATACCAGAATATCGTCAATGAAGACAATAACAAACCTATCCAAATACGGCTGGAATACTCGGTTCATCAAATCCATAAAAGCAGCTAGCGCATTCGTCGATCCAAATGGCATAACTAGAAACTCGTAATGACCATAACGAGTCCTGAAAGCTATCTTAGGGACATCATCCCTACTAATCTTCAACTGATAATATCCAGACCTCAAGTTAATCTTGGAGAATACATAAGCACCCCGAAGCTGATCAAACAAATCATCAATAGACGGCAATGGATAACGAGAAAAATCAGTAAACCTCCGATAATACTCGTTTGTCGTCAACTTCCCCTGCCTCAACTTAGTGAATTCCTGCTTTTTGCGGTCTATATACTCATGAGGCATAAACCTTCTCCTGAACAACTCTCTGAACACCTCCCAATCAGTCATCTCTTCTGGGGACAAACGACAAACCTCCTACTCCCACCAGGATGCCGAATCCTTACCCAAAAACCAAGATGTCGTCTCAACCCACTTCTCAACAGGGAGATTCCCCTGATTATGCAGAATACAAAAGGTCTTCTCAATATGTTCTAGCCATCGCTCCGCTCCCTCAAAACCCTCGTGGCCCTCGAACTTATCCAGCTTCAGATTGTACATAGTTTCTAGAGGAGTCCTTTGGGAGGGCGGAGCGCCGACTGAATAGTGGTGGCGATAGCTTCCCCCAGTTGAGCTACATCGGGGAAACTAGGCTCAGCAGAGCGACATGGTTTCTTACGAGGCGGCATAGTTCTGATAGAAGACATCAAAACAATTAGAACACTCACAAAAATACAGGACTGCCCAACCTAGGCTCTGATACCAAATTATTGTGACATCCTACTTCGCTTAGGGGAGTGATCCATATATGTATATTCTCATCCCTACCTAGCACGAGACATTTTGGGAGCTCACTGGCGTCGGGTTCCATAGGAACTCCGAAGTTAAGCGAGTAGCACGCAAGAGCACTCCCATGATGGGTGACCCACTGGGAAGTTCTCATGTGAGTTCCCAGAAACAAAACCGTGAGGGTGTGCTGGGGGTCCAAAGCGGACAATATCGTACTACGGTAGAGTCGGGCCCCGGGTGGCGTACTACGATGGAATCGGGCCTGGGAAGTGGTCCCACCCGGGGCGGGATGTGACAAATAGTTATTTTTAAAAATATGTTAATAATTATGTGGGTACATTATTTTTTTGCTATAATTTTTGTGAAGAACAATATTACTCTAAAATTGATTTTTAAGTATTTATTATATTTAAAAATATTATTTGAATTTGTTTAAATGAGGCTAAGGATCTCGATCAAAATATTTAAACAAATAAGGTTTCAGTCTAACAATTAGGTTGATTAGGAATCGTGTGACATCCCACATCGTTCAGGAGAGTATCCTTATATGTATATTCTCATCCTTACCTAGCACGAGGCCTTTTGGGAGCTCACTTGCTTTTTGAGTTCCATGGGAACTTTGAAGTTAAGCGAGTAGCGCGCAAGAGCACTCCCAGGATGGGTGACCCATCGGGAAGTTCTTGTGTAAGTTCGTAGAAACAAAATCGTGAGGGCGTGCTGGGGGCCCAAAGCAGACAATATCGTGCTACGGTGGAGTCGAACCCGGGAAGTGGTCTCGCCCAGGCCGGGATGTGACAATTTGGTATCAGAGCCTAACCCTGGTCATGGTGTGCCGACGAGGACATCGGGCCCCTTAGGGGGGTGGATTGTGACATCCCACATCGCCCAGGGGAGTGATCCTTATATGTATATTCTCATCCCTACCTAGCACGAGGTCTTTTGGGAGCTCACTGGCTTCGAGTTCCATGGGAACTCCAAAGTTAAGCAAGTAGCGCGCGAGAGCACTCCTAGGATGGGTGACCCATCGAGAAGTTCTCGTGTGAGTTCCCAGAAACAAAACCGTGAAGGCGTGCTTGGGGCCCAAAACGGACAATATCGTGCTACGGTGAAGTCGGGCCCGGGAAATGGTCCCGCATGGGGCGGGATGTGACAAATCGGAACTAAAATGATCCTTAAATAAATTATAGAAACAAAAATAAACATGGTTTTGCAAAAACAAAATAAATATGCAGAAATCATTTTTAATGTGCATGATTGCATCATCCTGACCCAAAAAATTAAATTAAAGAATCGGTGGGAGTTCGATTACGACTTGAACAATGAAATAGATAAGGCCTCTTTCTGTATGGCAGGTATATGGTGCATGTCTCATAGACGTCATTATGAACATTGACTTCAACTGTGTATTGCAAAAAAAACATTATTTAGTTCAATTTGTCTTTGTTCAAATAGTATTGTATTAATTAATTAACAACATTTGTATGGCCACCTACTTCTAGTAGATCTGAGAAATTCTTGCACTGCCTGATAATCTAATATGAAACGATACGACAATAATAGAATTTAGGTTAACTCGTTAACGAATCAGATGTCATTATTGGGTTATCCGTTAAGAACTCATCAAACGAATCGGGTCGTTATCAGGTCACCTATTAAGATAATAGTATGACAGGTAAACGACATGAAGACGAACCGTTTGCCCAGTCTGGACATTAAACATGATAATTTCTTCCTGATTCATTAGCCTGATACGAAACGACACGACAAAATAACGAGTTGGATAGTTATTGGATCACCTGTTAAAAATTTATTAAAATATGAATTTGATACGACACAATTTATTAAGGTAACGAGTATGACATAATACGACAACCATGGCCCGTTTGCCAAGTCTAACTTCTAGCAAGAGAAATACAAGCAATGGCTTAAGTTTGTTTCAAATAATATTGCATTAATTAATTAATGAAACAAAATTGTTACTAATTAAGTTTCAGCGCTAATCAATCATAATCCATGTCATGCTCATCTAAGTACCTAATAAACAAAAATTAAGAGTTAGTAAGCTTCAAATTCACCTTAGTTACATGATTATATTAATTCAGATTAATCTGCCAAATATACTTGACAATTTAAAAGGCCGAATCCGCTCAAAATCCATGATCGCATTCCGATTGTGACTTGATGTTATTGTAACAACTGCGAGGTTACATTTGGGCTACATACACCCATATGCTTGATTCGGATTGTTAATGTTGGTCAATTTTTTTTGGGATTTTAATAAATTGGTCTTTGAGAATGACATAATTTCTCACTTTAATATATGAAATTTGAAATCGATAGAAGTGATCCCTAAGTTTATCCACCGTCAACCGTTTTGGTCATTCTGTGAAAAATTTATGTTGAATAAGGACCAAAATGACAAAAATACCCTCAAATTTAATAAACAATACTCCAAAATGTTTTGAAAAAAATTAAGGGTATCTTTGTCATTTTGGTCCTTATTTAATAGAGACTTTCCACGGAATGACCAAAAAAAAAATGAACAATCTTGGAAACCATTTCTATAGATTTTAAATCTCAAAAACCAAAATAATGAGTTATGTGAAAAGTCATCTCAGTGACCACTTCTATCAATTTTTATCTAAATTGAATTTTATTCCAAATTCTTGTAAACTTTTGGTAGTTGGGCTTATTTGTTTCTTGAGACCATCAACGTTTAGAACCCGAGGCCATTTTTATGGGCCAAGCAGAACAAAAATGTATGGTTTAGGACACTGGTATGAGTTAAACTAAGTCCAACCATTAAATCTCAAGTGACAACCCAACAATCAGCATTGTGAAAGAACACAACTAGCCCATACCATTTACATTTAGGCAAATGAAGCCGGACATTTGATGTGTCTTAGGCCTCTATAACTCGATTTCACTTCAAGGAGGGGATGTTAGGAGGAGTTCTTGTGTGCGTCGGTCGCATAGGGCACCACACTCAAAGCTGTCATTGTGTGATTGTGCGAAATCAAACGCATGAAGTTCCTATCTATGAAATGGTTGGACATGTAACGTGAAATGATGTAGATTTGGAAGTTCCTATCTATGAAATGGTCGGACATATGACGTGAAATGATCTAGAATTCAAATCTGGGAATTGAATTCTCAAAATGTCAAGTGTAGGGTGGAAAGCCATAAAGACAAATTAGTTGCAAATTCCAATTTGGCACAAGTGGTTTGTCCTTTTTTTGGTGGTGTCAAGTCAGCCATGTGGATATACAGTACTTGCGTGCATCCGAAGTCTGACTTGCAAAGAATCAAACTGCTGATTGTGTTTGAAATATATTCGATCAACTTTGCTGAGAATATTTTGAGATGTACATAATGAATTAGACAGTTGGAGAAAACAAAATATGTAGATGTAAATTAGGTTGTAAACTAGGTTTTTTTATTTTTTTTATTTTTATTTTTATGACCATGTCTTGGGTCTTCTAGGTGGTGTTTACGTTTTTGTGTGGACGAGATCGATATAAAAGAATCTTTGTGTAATGGTCAGTGACAAATTCAGACACACAAATTGTTTTGTATATGATTTTGTCCGGACTCCGATAACCCAATTGAAGATATTGAACCGAAGATGTCGTGGTACTTTTGACTACTACTGCCAAAAAGATTTATCAGATGTGATATGAGAATTATACTATTTTATTTTATGAATAACGTGTCTTGATTATAAAAAATTTATAATCGAAATTATTCAAATTTTTAGTAAATTTTAAGATTATCATTGCAAAAGCTATTTCAATTAAAAATTGTTTAGTCATTAAATATATAGAATAAATTGACGGTATATTTAATGACTAAACCGTTTAGTCAAGCGTATATTTATGATCGTTTAGTCATTGACTAAGCGTATATTAATGACTAAGCGTTTAGTCATTGAAAATTATTTTAAGATTATGATCGTTTGATACGCTTGGATTATTAAACGATTTCTAATTTGAAAGATTTTTTTATAAGATTGATCTCCAAATAAAGATTAATAAACTGAACAATTATGATCATTGATTTTATTTAGTCAAGATATATTATTTACAAACGAAAAAAAATATGTGTATATTCCACATTGCGGGATCCAATTATTAACTTTTTTGTATTGTTAACATTATATTGCATTCATTTGTGGAAAAAAACAGTATATTCCATTCATATTATGAAAAAGAAGACTCGATTAAAAGAAGACAATTATAGTCCTAAGTCCAGTGGGAGGAGCCTTTTGCATTGCTCTTCGTCTTGTCGAAATAATTGCCATGCGAATGATAGCCGCCCAATGTTGTCGTTTTGTTTTCACGTCAATTATTATTTTTATCCTAATTACAAATCCACCCCTTTACTATCATGATTTCTTATTTTATCACAAGATCTTTTTTGTTTATATCAATTTACTCACTGCAATCACCAAGCTAGGTCTTAACTCTTGAGGGAGAGTTACATAGTTTTTTTAGCACTACGGTCTAGTAGTATTTTTCTTTACTAGTAAGTGAAAGGTTTTAAGTTTGATTCTTAACAAATGCGAATTTAAATTACTTTATTACTAGCTCATTATAAGGTTCAGCACACTTTCTCATAATATCATTTGTTACAAAAATAAAAAAATAAAATAGCAGCATCACGCGCACCTTTTCATTGGGTTGATTATAAGAAGATTCAACTATTTTATAAAAAAGATGCTTTCTCGTTTCTTTTTTTTTCGGATTATTTTTTGTGAATGTAATTAGACAACGTATTTGTAGTTACAAATGTTTTTGTTTATGATTGATATTTTTAGATTATAAACGAACATTTTATATAAATATATAGAAAGAGGAATTGTTTGAACTCAATACTTCGACTGTAATCAACCAACTACGTGACGAACACCTTGCTATAATATGTAATGTACTAAAAACGAACAAAAAAACAAGATCCTCAACTCCTTTATAACATAATCCAAACTACCATCTGTCTTTCTTCCCCTCCGCCACTCACAATCTCTCTCTCTCTCTCTCTCTCTCAAGAAGCTAAGCAGAAAATGGAGAGAGAAGACGACAGACCATCTCTAAGCTCGCCATTGATTGAAGCTTGCGAAGAAGATGTAACTAAGGAGACTGGGAGAAATAACCGTGGAATAAAGGGATTTAAGAGAGAGGAAATAGTTAAAGAAGTGAAGAAGCAGATATGGCTGGCAGGACCTCTTATTTGTGTGAGCTTATTGCAGTACTCTATACAGATAATAGCTGTTATGTTTGTAGGTCACCTTGGTGAATTATCTCTCTCCGGTGCTACCATGGCCCTTTCTTTCACTTCCGTCACCGGTTTCAGCTTGTTGGTACGTTTGCCTCCTCTACATCTATGATTATTGGTTCAGTATCGCTTAAGCGTTTACCAGATCGTAAGTTAATACTGCGCTAATCGGTAATCACTCTTTAGACCCACTTAACACAGTATTGTAATATGCATGATTGTCCAATCCGCTCGTACTTTTTAGGTCATCACTGAAAGATTAACTCTAAAGAAGTTCACTCAAATGGAAAAGTGTTTAATTTTATAGTTTATGTGACTTAAGAGTTTCATACTTTAGATACTAGGATACAATTGTGTTGAACTTACACCCCATTTAGCTTTATGGATGCTAGGGTTTGTGTTGATGTTACAACCCTTCTTCCAAGTTGAAACAGTTGATCTTTCTATAAGTTTCTGATAATCTTTTCGGTTTTCGATTCAAACAGGTGGGAATGTCAAGCGCATTGGACACATTATCCGGCCAGTGCTATGGTGCAAAGCAGTACCGTCTGATGGGCATACACATGCAGAGAGCAATGCTTGTTCTTTCACTTGTTTGCATACCTCTCGCCATCATTTCCGCAAACACAAAAACAATCCTAACAGCTCTAGGCCAAAATGCTGCCATTGCAGCAGAAGCTGGGGAATTTGCGCGCTTCACGATCCCTTCCCTTTTCGCATACGGACTCCTCCAGTGCCTCGTCAGATTCTTACAAACTCAAAACGTCGTGTTCCCGATGATGCTGAGCTCTGCGGTTACAGCTTTGCTTCACATCCCTCTCTGTTGGGTTCTTGTGTTTAAATCCGGTCTTGGAGGCAGGGGAGCTGCCCTGGCAATTTCAATCTCCTTTTGGATTAATGTGTTATTATTGGCGCTTTATGTCAAGTTCTCTTCATCATGTGCGAAAACTTGGACAGGCTTTTCGAAGGAGGCTTTTCACAACGTTACTACATTCATTAGGCTTGCTGTTCCTTCAGCCGTCATGGTTTGGTAAGTTTCTCGTATATATTTTTTCGACGTTTCACAATGTTCCTACATACGTTATTTTTGTTGAGAATATCACGTTTAAGAATGGGAAAACAAGAACAAACTCCGGAAATCGAAAAACAAATAACCAAGATAAATAACACCAAGAATTTACGTGGTTCAGCAATATGTGCTTACGTCTACGGGATAGCAACAACAATCTTTCACTATATCAATAATGAGTCCAACCAATAATCTTGTCAAATCTCTAGAACTAGGAATTGACGAAAAATCTGAAAGAACAAGAACAAGAAATACACTTATCTCTTTTCTTTTCTCTCGCACACACTTTACAATAATCTCTCACTCTAATCCCAAAAGTGGTATACAATTTATTGTTTTGCTCCGTCCAATTCAAAACTAGTACAATAGCCCCTTTATATAGACATAATAAAGGTCTTCTTCAATAAGGATTACTAATCCTAATTGGAATCTAGTTATGAATCCTTCTTCAATTGAGAAACTAACTCCAATTGGGAAAACAACTCCAATTGGGAAAACAAGTTAATCCTCTAAGACTATAATTCCTTATAGACTTAGGACAACTTATCATGGGCTGGAAAAAACCCAACAATGTCCCCCTCCAGACCATGAGGAAGGTATAACATAATAGGATTGCTCCTCTTGACCAAACTTCCATTGATTGAACTTTTCATGACCAGACTCCCCTTGATCGAACTACCCATAACCAAGCTCCCCTTGATTGAACAACTCATTAACCAAGACCCTCTTGATTAGACTTCTCTTAACCAGGCTCCCCCTGATCGCAATACCCATGACCAGACTCCGTGTGATTGAACATCTCATCTTCATTGGCAAAGGCAATTATAGACTTCTTTGCCAGAAAGTTTCTCTTACCTTCATCTTGGTCCAATCAGCATCAGACATACTTGCTGGCTTGCTCTTAACACCTTCAGTAAAGCATGTCCTCCTCTTGATTTCCACGTAACCCAATTAAAGCGGGTTGCATCCCCCATTCTAAACAGATATCAGCCAAACCAGGCTCTGATACCACTTGTTGAGAATATCACGTTTAAGAATGGGAAAAACAAGAACAAACTCCAGAAATCGAAAAACAAATAACCACGATAAATAACACCAAGAATTTACATGGTTCAGCAATATGTGTCTACGTCCACGGGATAGCAACAACAATCTTTCACTATATCAATAATGAGTACAACCAATAATCTTGCCAAATCTCTAGAACTAGGAATTGACGAAAAACCTGAAAGAACAAGAACAAGAAATACACTATCTCTTTTCTTTTCTCTCACACACACTTTACAATATTCTCTCACTCTAGTCCCTAGAGTGGTATACAATTTATTGTTTTGCTCCGTCCAATTCAAAACTAGTACAATAGCCCCTTTATATAGACGTAATAAAGGTCTTCTTCAATAAGGATTACTAATCCTAATTGGAATCTAGTTATGAATCCTTCACCAATTGAGAAACTAACTCCAATTGGGAAAACGACTCCAATTGGGAAAACAATTTAATCCTCTAAGACTATAATTCCTTATAGACTTTGAACAATTTATCATGGGCTGGAAAAAACCCAACAAGTGTACTACTAAGATCTGTTTTGTGAGAATCTAAGATCCTAATGCTGTTGGAAATGAATTTTAACAGCTTGGAAATGTGGTCGTTTGAAATGATTGTTCTTCTATCCGGTCTTCTTCCAAACCCGGAGTTGGAAACCTCAGTGCTTTCTATCAGGTTAGTTCCGAACTGTGATGATCATTCTTCCATAGTTTACGTGTTCTAGATTATCATATATCTTGCACTTTTAACATTGTTACTTATCAAATACATCGATTTCCAGTTTGAATACAGCGGCAATGGTTTGGATGATCCCTTTCGGACTCAGTTCTGCTGTGAGGTGAGCTATGTTATGACACATCTAAACTATAAAGTCAATAAGCTCTTACAACTTAGCACTCGAAAGTTAAGACTGGCATTGAGATTAAACCGTGGCTTTACATATCTGTTCTGTTTCTGCGACGTGCAGCACTCGTGTCTCCAATGAATTAGGAGCAGGGCGTCCGGAAACAGCACGCTTAGCAGTGTGCGTTGTGTTAGTCATGGCCATTACCGAGGGTATATTGGTGGGATCGGTCCTGATACTGATACGCAACTTCTGGGGCTACGCTTATAGCAACGAAAGAGAAGTTATCGATTACCTTGCAACCATGATGCCTATACTTGCAACATCCAACTTTCTAGACGGCCTCCAGTGTGTTCTTTCGGGTACTGCTAGAGGATGTGGGTGGCAGAAGATTGGAGCATATGTGAATCTCGGGGCGTACTACTTGGTTGGAATTCCTTTGGCTATTTTGATGGCTTTCGTCCTTCATGTTGGTGGAAAGGTAAGGAGAACAAAAAAATGACGAAGCGAAAAGGGTTTTTCGGTTTTCTTCTTTTCCTTCCCTTCCATATAACTTTGTCTGTCAAACTGTTTTGAGTAGGGGCTCTGGCTGGGGATCATCTGTGCACTGATTGTGCAAGTGTTGTTGCTTCTTACCGTAACCATACGCACGAACTGGGAGAAAGAGGTTACATTCTTTCTTTCTCAATCAATCAATCAATCGAAACACAAATTATACTTTTCCTCTTCATCATGTTTGCTTATTACTGATATATTGTTGGATTTGGTTAGGCAAATAAAGCTACAGAAAGAGTGTACGAGTCAACAGTTCCTGTGGACGTAGTCACATAGTGTCATGAAGCCGAACTACGACGGACAACAGATTCCACGTACACTAGGTGCAAACGCGTAATGAATAAACCTCCGGAAAAATCTTGCCAGTGTCAATGGTGGTGCAACTCGATATGATTTACAATATGCATCTGATTAATAAACCTTTGTTGTTTATGAAGAAATTCAAGAATATATTCCAATTCTACAAGGAATTCATTTTTGCTAAAATGATTCAAAATATGCGTTTTCTTTTCGGTTTTCGCAAAAGAATAAACTAGGATGGAATTAGCAAAGAACAAGAATGAGGGTTCAGTACATGTCAATGTTGGAGGATGACTTACTTGTCCAAAAATCCTAGCATGCAAAAGCTTCCAGGTTCCATTTGTAGGCTGCAAAACGGCACACCCTACTACTTTCGGTATCTGAGAAACTCACGGAGCTGCCGAGGGACACTGGGAACCTAATCAACCTCAGAACATTGGAAGCACATTAACTTTTTCTCTGCCAAACGGATTCACCAAAAACGGATTCATCATAAAGAAACAAAAAGACAACATGAATCCATAACATTGTCTTTCATCTCTAAGTTCGATAACGGTATGAATGTTGGCACCTAATTAGTAATTACCCTCAACAATTAGACCAGGAAAAAATGAAGCAACACAACACAAGCCCTCAAATTTTAGCCTTACATGGACTAGGTACAAATTTTCGGTTTAATGTCATCAAAATTATTTTTACAGCTCCAAACATAATTATCTGCATCGTGATTATCTTTGACTTCACCGAATGTTTTCTCCTCCCTATAATCTCAACAAACAAAAGCCATTGAGAACCTTGAAAGCAGATGTAAAAAAGAAATGAAGATATACTTCATAGATTAGCAACATACTTCATTAATGTGAGACCCGCCGCAATCTTACACCTCTCAAACAAATAAGATATATGATTCAGTGCATAGAATGTTCTTATTCAGGATGTTGAAATTCAAGATCTAGTTTCCTCTTTAGATGTGTTCTGTCAGCACTGCAGAAGAAAGAGTAAAGAAAACAATTCAAAATCCGCACTCTACTCAATAACACAGCTAACACATAAACCGGGATACACTTGGACCGTTTGATTCCAAGAGAGATGATGCTAAGTCTAGAATCCAATCCTTTGGAATCTGGTTTTGTATACTTTATATTGTTATCGTATTATGAGGTTTTGAAATCACTTCAAGCTAAAGTGTACAACTGTGATGCAAATTTGAGAGAGAACAGAAATTTAAACGCATTAGGAAAGAACATGTATAAAGTGTATTACCTATTAATTGTAGGTCTAGTTGGAGGTTTTGCTCCAAAGATAGAAAAATCAACTGACACTGGTTCATTCCTGCTTGTATTTTCACCAGCAGCATGTCTGGCTTCACTGAAATGATCATCAATCTTATCAACATGCGAATTTCCTTCAAAACCATCACGCTTTGGCATCACTCTCCTTGATTTTCGTGGAGGTGATAACACAGTAGGACCATCATTTGGATCAAAATCTGAAGCCTTAGATTCACGCTTTGGAGCAGGTCTAGGAAGCTTGTCTGGATACGTAGGAAGAGGGGCAGATGTAAAGTACCTAAAGAGTACCACAGATATCACACACAGAACAACAAGAGAAAACAAAAATGTGTAGATACTCAGTTGAATAGCTAGAGTCTGATACCTGTGCTCTAATGCCTGCTGTACGGAAATTCTAACTTTGGGGTCATAAGTAAACATCTTCGCTAACAAATCTAGGGCATCATCACCAGCCACTGGAAACAATGAACGCAAAGGGGGTGCTGGAACATATTGGTATTCCACATAATCCCGGAGGTATACCATATCAGGCCACTGAGAAGGTGTTGGAGTCCCAAAAGCCGCAAAAATCTTTCCTAATTGATCAATATCACTTGATCCCTATTATACATTTCAAATCAAACCAATATGTAGTCAGAAAAAGGTGCACCCAGTATAAACTTCATTTATGCATGGCCCATGGAGAGCAATAACAAAATTACACATGACAAAACATTGCAAAGGTGATCAAAGTTGATTTATTGAAGACGTCAGTAAAATATTAGCTAGTGAGAACCATCTTCATTTTAACTGGATAAACATTCCACAGAAATGACAGAAATGTGCAGTAAAGTAAAATCTCAAAAGTGAGACACAATTGGAGGTGGCTATTATAATGAGCTCACGAAGATGCAACCCAATACAGGATTTTCTCTTGGTGTAAAACATTATCTAACAAACTCATGTTTGTTTTTTGTCACTGCCAGAAACGAGTACTTGTAATAAGAATTTGAAAACATTAACACATAAGCGAGAAAATGAAAACTATAACAGCACTAAAAACATATTGGCTAATGGAAAAGAGTACCACATAAAAAGAGTTTCACTACAATAATGAAATATGGATTTACCTGCAAAAAGGGTCTGCGTAAGAGAAGTTCAGCAAATATACAAGCTGCAGCCCAAACATCTACCCCAGGTCCATATTGCTTGGTGCCAAATAACAGCTCAGGTGCTCTATACCAACGGGCAAAGACCTATTAACATGTGTCAAGGTGTTATAAAGAGCTTGAACCTAAAAGCATGCTAATCACTGAAAGAAAATGCACTTTTTAGTGGTATATAAAAGAAACACCATCTTTGTAGACTTTGAAGGAATGCGCCAAATTAGCAGATATTTGAATATAATTTCCAAAGCAAATACGTCATCTATTAATAATTTAAGGAAAAAAGGGTCATATATACTGGTTTGTTGTACAATCTAACGAAAAACTATTAAGACAGGAGTCTTAATATCTTAAGGCCATTTCGAAAGTGTTTCATTCTAAGCAATTTACCAAATACCCACCACATTTGTTTTACATTTCTCACATGGATAGTGTAATAACCAATACCACCATGGAGAGGAGGTTTCTAAAACAAGCGAAGACTGGCATCAAACCAACTCACAGTGCCAAGGACAAGCAGTGGCACTTTAGTAGGCTTGCTTTCAGTAAAAAGCATAAAATTATACGTAAAGAGATCTCACTCAAAATACCATCAAGACAAGGAGAAACAAACCTGATGAGTGAACCTGCGATCTGGGCTCCCAAATATTCGTGCTAAACCAAAATCTGCAAGTTTAAGCTGCCCATTAGGTCCTATCAACAAGTTGTTAGGCTTCATATCCCTGCAAAGCACAATTAGCACACATCTCAGACAAATAATAACAACCAAATAATTATCTACAAAGAAGGCTTCTAGACAAAAGGACTACCTGTGTAAAACCCATTTCTTGTGGCAAACAGCAAGTCCTTTTAACGTCATCTGAAGGTATGACTTTATGTCAGCTGGTGATAGGAATATATTCCGATCACGTATAACAGCTTCAAGGTCCGTTTCCATGAATTCAAATACAAGATGCAAGTTTCCTTTATGTGGGAATGCTTCAATCAACTCAATTATGTTCGGATCTTTCAGCTCTTTAAGAAGCTTAATTTCTCTGAGGGCTGTGAAATTCACCCCTTCCTTTTGCTTCCCAAGCCGAATTTTTTTAATAGCAACTGTCTGTCCTGTCTGCACAAGGAATGTATTGAAACCGAAATCAGAATCGATAGAGACTACTCATCAAACTTATTACGGTGCATTCAGTTATAAGCAAAAGAAAAGGAAACTTTAAACCACTTCAAAAGAATACCGACTCGTTAGTTGCTCATTTGGTAGCTCAGGAAGGTGAAAAACCATTCTCAAATTATAACAACAATTTCCATTTTTCCAACGGCAGAGGTATATGCAACATTGTGTTGAAGAACTCCATTTCAAAGGCGACTAAGTATTCGGTGTCTGCACTGAAAATCGATTGCAACCCAACCCAGTTTCTAAGTATAGCGGAAAGTTCGAAAAAAAAAAAAAAAAGAAAAAAAAAAAAGACTTTAAGCTACAATGTTATACAATTCCATCCAAAAAAGTGAAATTCTTTTCACATTCAGAACTCAATTTTCTCAGCAAACAAACAAGTCCTTAAAAATCAAATTCCACAGACACACACACACAAACACGCAAAATGCACAACCCAGAAAACTCGAAAGATTACACAAAGCAAAAAGAAATTTTCAGAATTTGACAAAAATTCCACGACTGAAGAGAAATGGTAGGGCTTTTACCTTCGTATCAATGGCTTTGTAGACGACTCCATAGGTACCTTCACCAAGAACCTCGCGCTTCAGATACCTATCCGCCACTTTCTTAGTCAGATCGACCTCTGCCATTGTCACTCTCCTAGTTATCACCTTACTGAAGTTTAATTCAATTTACGTTTTTACGGTGAAGTTTCTGGGTGAATTTTCTATACACAATTGGGAATTTTCCGGGAAAATCATTTTCTCGGGAAAATTCTTTAGGGTTTTAGAATTTGGCGCAGACGAGAAAGCCGTTGAAGCCCCAGAGAGACAGAGACAGAGCGTGTAGAAGCAACGTCAATTTCAACGTTATTTGTTTATTTATTATTCTGCTTTTAACCGGAAGTGGTTCGCTTTTTAATTTTGAACATTATTGGGGGTATTTTAGACTTTTGACTTGTTCTATATTATAATTTGGGCTTGGGCTGAGGGAAGTCCAAGATTATATGCAAACCTTTTTAGGCAACTGATATGTAGCCCAGTAGACCCGACTACCCGCTCGACGTGCCCGTATGTGCGTAAGCAATGATGTCATGAATGGCATGATTGATATTTTTGTATTGATATCAAAAGTATGACTCTTCATGGACTCCCTGTCAGCTGACAATTGATTGTCTAAGCCCTCAATTCCCGCGCTAATACTATAAAATATTGTGCCAATAAATGAGGTAAGCAGAGTTCTTATAGGAGATTTTTGCTCACAGCCTACACTTTGGTGTGTGGTCACCATACACCTAATCTATTGTTACATGTCATTTTACTTAACTTTGAATAACTTTTTCTAAAATTGAAAAAGTAACATTTAACGTGAAATTTAGCTAGAATTAAATGAAAAGACACATGACAAATGATTAGATTATGATGAGCATACACTAGTAGTCTCTCACTATAGTGATGAGCAAAAATGTTCTTGAGTTCATATAGTCTTACATTAGCATTTCTCAAAGGAATATCCATGTGGTGGAATCGATTAGCCTCACCCCACAAGTAGCTTTATTATCTTTTATGTGTAAATGAATAATACATGGATAAACAATAATATCATTTGTCGATATTCGACAAATGAAGCTCAAATGATTAAGAGTGTATTTATGTCTATGTTTGATCTTCCCATCTCCAATGTTACTAGTACAAAAAATAGTAATATTGGACCTGCACATGAAGTTGATGTTGAATTATCCAAAATTTGAAGTTGTGTGTTCAAACCTCGCTTTTACCATGTATTGAAAAAATTACAAGACTCAAGATACAAAATCCACCACTAAGGATATGACTAGTCAAAAAGTGTGTTCTCCACTCTTTATAAAAACAAAAAGTTGGCACAAGCAAATATTGACACAAATTTGAAAGGTGTGGGGGTAGAAAATGGGAGGTGTGAAGCTGTTTGCAACAAAAGAAAGCCTTTTCAGTGCTAGGATTCAGTGGGCATTGAAGCTCAAGGGTGTGGAGTATGAGTTCGTATTAGAAGATTTGGCAAACAAGAGTCCCCTCCTCAAGTACAACCCCATCTACAAGAAGGTGCCGGTGCTTGTGCACGGTGACAACGTCGTTGTCGAGTCACTTGTGATCCTCGAGTACATCGAGGAGACATGGAAGGAGCACCCGTTGCTGCCTCGGGACTCATATGACCGAGCCACAGCTCGATTTTGGGCCAAGTTCAACGATGAAAAGGTACCCCTTTTGTGCAAAACATGTATGCAAGTGACACAGCTATGCCTTTTGTGCGCGGCTAGCGAATTTAACAATCCGTTTTCTTGCCTCATGCATGCTTATAAAACATTCAGTTTTGAGTGCAGATGGCCTGTGTTTGTTCCTATATGGTAGAGAGAGAATCTCTTAATCTTTCCCGACTCGAAACTAATTTTCTTGTGTATGTTCACGTTCCAGCTTGTGCCTCCAGTGTGGACAGCTTGCACGGGAGAAGGCGAAGCGCAGGAGAAGGCGAAAGAGTCTGTGTT
This sequence comes from Pyrus communis, assembly GCF_963583255.1. Classification (NCBI taxonomy): domain Eukaryota; kingdom Viridiplantae; phylum Streptophyta; class Magnoliopsida; order Rosales; family Rosaceae; genus Pyrus; species Pyrus communis. The sequence continues at coordinate 25,114,806 of NC_084814.1, forward strand.
AGAATCACTAGCACTTCTTGAGAAGCAGATCGAAGGGAAGAAGTTTTTCGGCGGAGAACAAATAGGGTATCTAGATTTAGTATTGGGATGGATATCTTACTGGATAAGTGCTGTTGAAGAAGCTGGAGGCAACAAGGTACTTGAAGCAGAGATGTTTCCATCTCTCCACCAATGGGGTCAGAACTTCAGCCACACTCCGCTCATTGAAGAATGCATTCCGGCTAGAGAAGCGTTTGTCGCCTACATCCAATATGCCATCATTTACATTCGTTCCATATCCGCCAACAAACCATGATGACGTGCTCAATCTCTTCACCTCCGGATCTGATTACTGTTATGAGTCTTCCTCTTGTCTATGTATTCTGCTACAATAAATGAAACAGCGAAGAAAGAAGCATTTCAGTTAATGTTATCACTTGACAGAACAACGATCATGTACTAAATAGAACAATCATCACATTGCAGCACCGCATTGTATCGAAACCACTCCGAAATTCTGATGTGGAGGGAACAATTTAGATGATCTTCCATTAAGAAATAACTCGCTGCTCGGTTCTAATGCGAGTTTAATGAACCACAGAGAGCAGGTACAAAATGCATATTATAGCAAAACCACTATTCGAGGAGAAGCCGATAGTGATGCAAATTAGAACAAGAAGCTGTAAAATCAACTAACCTTGTATCGAAACTTAACTGCGTAAATCTAAAGACAATAGCGAAAGAATGTAGAAAGCAACCGACGAAGGGAATAAGTGGACAGTTCAAATTTGGGATAGATTAAAGAAGGAAAGTTTGGTAAAGTCGGATCTTCAAGTATTGACTACTAATAAGCGTCACACACATCACTACATTTCTAGAAGAGGGTTCAATTGGTCGTGATGCAAGAAGCAAATTCTATCCTTGCTTCCTAAGTTTGAAAGTTCAACAGATTAGGTGAGATTAAAGTTCATCTAAGCTTACTAAACAGTGCTTTTGAGTAATAAACATGAGAGTTGATTGACTTACAACTTTCTCTGCAAGAAATGTGATGCTTTTCAAAATCCTGCCTTCAGACCAATGCTTCAAAAGATTGAAAACTTGGTTCGATTTCAGAATTTGTGGACTTCAAAATGGGAGATGAAACATGGAGAGAGAACCCACTGTTGCCAGAAGATCCATTCGAAAAAACAATGGCGCGATTTTGGGCAAAGTATGTCGACGAGAAGGTAAACAAACAACATTCACACTGCACTCCAGGTGTGTGTGTGTGTGTGTGTACATGTATGAATGTTTGTACATTTAACTATACATATATCGAAAAAGAGAAGCTAACGAGTTTTGATGTCAAGGAAGAAACACCTAAAAGGTGAATCTAATCTGTCCAATAAACAAAGCATCCTTGATATTTCCCGATATACATACATATGTGTATGTATAATATGATCCTTAAAGGTGAATCTAACATCTATATTTGACTGAAACAAAAATTGTGTCATTGCACGGTGACAACAGCACCAGAAAGCAGTTCCCCCACGTTTGCCTGGGCCAACTGCTAGTTCTTCATCAATGTAAAACCATATAAGGAATGGATCCTTCGTGCTAGGCTCTGTGTCGTCTCTCTGGCCTCAAAGACGAAGGCTAGTATTCTTTCCTTCCAGGCAAGTCTTCCTTCAAACGTTAAGCATCCAAATGGCCCGAAATACACTCCGTTCTCAATTCTCTTTCCCTGATAACCCCGACAGACATTTGTTAGCCTCAAAAGTTGAAATGCAACTAGGAAAATGCTACTCGTGCCTGTGTTTTCCGATTATTCTTGACGATGAGAACTTCTAAGAGCTCCTATTTAGTTTTGAACAACAATAATATCCAAGCAACTTCACAAGGAAATGGCTCATTACAAAATGTAGGCACAGAGTGATCGAAATTGAGATAAAAAGACTTACAGCAGCATCAAATCGCTGAACTGCGGTAATAGGGAAGTAGCGACCGCCCCTCAATTCCTTCTGCAAACACCACAAAACAATGCTCATTTCTGATATAAAGGGCGAAAGATTGAACATGGTTATGGCACAGGTGAAAGCTTTATACTAACCTCAGCAGTAAATATGAGCATCCATGTTCTCCCCGGGGATTCTAAGCGTGCTAAGAAACCCGGAAGGGTCGAGCTTTCCCTTCTCAATGACGGATAGAGCGGACAGAACCTCCTCCTTCTCAACCCGTCTTGTTTTCGCGGCATTTTTGAGCAATTTCACACTCTCCTCCACTTCCTTAACACAACAATAACAGCATAACTTAATCAAAATATAAGTTCTTTCATTAGTATGTGCCTCCCTAAGAAGTGCTTCTTCACTCAAGAAGCACTTTTTAAGTTTTTCTGCTGGATGATGCAGTCCGAAGCGTTTTTGTTGTCAAAAAACGCTTTTAGCTAATTTTTGCAACTGAAAGAAAAAAATAATGAGAAAAGCATACTTTGGTGGGTTGTGGTGGTTTCCTGGACAAGCTGAGATGTGGCGGTGGCGCTTTGTTCGCCGCCATCAACGGTTGCTCTGGTTCTTGTGGTGGAAAATTTGAGGATGGGATTGCGATGTGTGGGCTTGGATTGAGGTGGGATTGGAGGGGGAGACTTGAGGGTCTGAGAAATGATTGAGAAGAATTGAGAGCCAAGGAGGAGGAGGAGATTGCTGTCACTGTGTGTGAGGCTGAGGCCATTGCTGCTGTCACTCTCTATGTGCCTATGGGGTACCATGCAACACCTCCCTCTTTTGGGTCCTTCATTCTATCGAGATTCTCTCCTGATCTTTCGAGTTCGGAGCTGTTGGACTCGGAAACTCACACCATCCATTCTAAATTTTGTGTCTCTTTCACCTCCCCTAAATTAAAAGTTCGAATCCCTCTTTTAAACGGTTAAGATTTTTGGTTTTTAACATAGAGATTTTAAGAGGATCTCGATTCGATTTGTTGATCCTTTGATTCACTTCTTTTTTTACAAGTGGATTAGATTTCTATATTTTAAAACAATTTTAGAAAAAAAAAACACAATTATTTTCAAATTTTAAGAATGAAGAACTGAAAGGATGACACGTCAACATTTTCACTTTTGTTCATTCACAATTAAGTAGTTAAAATGATACTTAATATTACAATTTAGTAACATTTTTCTTCACTTGTAAGTGAACGTTTTTAAGTTTGATTTCTTAACAAATGAATTTGAATCAAATTATTATTATAGCTAGCTTAATGTAAAATGTATTTACCTCCCGCTTCCGTTGAGTTTAATTGTTAAAAACATATTTGATGCATAATCTTTTTTGTAACGAAGTTGATACTAAAAATAGTTGTCTCTTTCGAATAATTTTTTTCTTGTAAATTAACAAAATTGACCTCAAAAAGTTGAATTGATAAATCACGTGATTAAACTTAACGAAATAATGGATTCAAATAAAATGTACGTGGCATATTATCAAAAAGTTTTAAATACGAATGGTTAATTGTAATTTTATTTTTCTTGAAGTGGCTAATTAGAAAATTGAAAAGAAATATGGAATATATGTGCGACCCGATCGGAGAAAACGGATTTAACCCGCGAAAGTAAAACGAATTCCAAATTTCCAGGTGAGAAGCAGCGTTAAAATCCATATATTTCTCACTCTCACGCTCTCAGACTCTCTGCCTCTCTATCCCCTCCTCCTGCTCCGCCTCCTCCGCCCAACCACACCACCGCAGGTGGCGATCAACCAATGAGCGACGCTCCCGCTCCGTGCATTTTCTCCGCCAGCTGACCCTTCACAAAAACAAAAGAAAACAACCTTCATTTCCGATCAAAATTACCAAAACACCACAATGTCCTCCTCCCGCAAGCTCCTCTCCACTCTCCTCCGCACCTCTCTCCGCCGAACCGCCTCCGCCACAAGACCCGCAACCCCTAGATCCCCCCTCACGCGGCCGTCGGGGTACCTCCTCTCGCGCGCCGCTCACTACTCGACGTCATCGGCCGCAGCAGCCACCGCGCCTCCCACGCTCGCTTCGCCGTCAGTGAGTGGAAAAATCACAGATGATTTCACAGGAAAGGGCGCCGTCGGCAAGGTCTGCCAGGTGATCGGAGCCGTCGTTGATGTTCGGTTCGACGACGGGTTGCCGCCGATCCTGACGGCTCTCGAGGTCCTGGATAACTCGATCCGATTGGTGCTCGAGGTGGCTCAGCACCTTGGTGAGAACATGGTGAGAACCATTGCCATGGATGGAACCGAAGGGCTCGTTAGAGGTCAGAGAGTCCTCAACACTGGCTCTCCCATCACTGTAAGATCCTACTTTCTGGCTTTCTATTTCTCAAAATTCAATCTTTTCTCGTGTTTAAGAGTTTATTTATTTAATTTTGTATTAAAAAATGAATTTATTGATTAAATTTTGAAACTTTTGAATAATGGGGTTTTGGAAATTTATGAATTGTGTATCTGAAATTTGTGTGGATTAGGTGCCTGTTGGCAGAGTCACCCTTGGCCGGATTATGAACGTTATCGGAGAGCCGATCGATGAGAGGGGTGATATAAGTAAGCAGCAGCTGAAGCTCTCCAACTTTTTTAATTTATTTTGCATTTGTATTATTTGTCAATATTATTAAGTTATAAATGTTGTAAATGAGTGTTGTTTTGCTTTCGATTCATCAGAGACCGATCATTTTCTTCCCATCCATAGAGAAGCTCCGGCTTTCGTTGAACAGGCTACTGAGCAGCAGATTCTTGTCACTGGAATTAAGGTACGTCGGCGGTGTACTAAATAAATGATGGATATGTAGATGCTAAGGGAGAAAAAAAAAAGTTGAAAATTCAAGCTAAATGTTGGTGATGCATACAATCGGATTGCCAAACTCTGGAAAGGTTTTCGGTGTCTTTTTTTGTTTGTCATGGCTATTTTTAGACTGCAACAGATTCGAAGAGAGACTTTCTTCTGTAAAGTAGTAGTATTGTTTAAATTTGAAAAGAAAACTTGTCCTGTTGCTATCATATAGTTTGTATAATAGTATGCTCTTTGTTTTCTGCATATTAAGAGATCTCGGCATCAACCGAAACAAATAACATTTGTGTCTAACCTTTATCAAGGTTGTTGATCTTCTTGCACCTTACCAAAGAGGAGGAAAGATTGGGCTCTTTGGGGGTGCTGGTGTCGGAAAAACCGTGCTTATCATGGAACTCATCAACAATGTTGCCAAGGCTCATGGTTGGTTCCATTTAGATGCTTTTTAGTTATCCTCTTTGTTGAGTAATGATATCTCGGGTTATAAAATGTTTCATCCTCCTTCTGCAGGTGGTTTCTCAGTGTTTGCTGGCGTGGGAGAACGCACAAGAGAAGGTAATGATTTGTACAGAGAAATGATGGAAAGTGGTGTCATTAAGCTTGGAGATCAGCAGGTTAACTTACTGCAACATGACATAATAACTGTCCTACATTTCCTTCGCATTATGTTATTCTCAATTCCGTTCCCATGGATTCCAGAGTGAGAGTAAATGCGCCCTTGTCTATGGACAAATGAATGAACCTCCTGGTGCCCGTGCTCGTGTTGGGCTCACAGGGCTGACTGTGGCTGAGCACTTCCGAGATGCTGAAGGACAAGATGTGCTTCTCTTCATTGATAACATATTCCGCTTTACTCAAGTAAGCTCTCTCAGCACACACACGCACACATTGTTCAGTTCATATATTTCAACTTCTTCTAACCAAATACCGCCCTTTTATTTATCTTCTCTTCAGGCTAACTCAGAAGTGTCTGCCTTGCTTGGCCGTATCCCATCTGCTGTCGGTTACCAACCTACCTTAGCTACTGATCTTGGAGGCCTTCAAGAGCGTATTACTACAACCAAGAAGGGTTCCATTACTTTCTGTTCAAGCTATTTATGTGCCTGCTGATGACTTGACAGATCCGGCACCTGCAACCACTTTTGCCCATCTTGATGCCACCACTGTGCTGTCACGACAAGTATGTAGTCTTCAATTTCCAATTAAATTATGAAGCAGGAATAACTATCTGCTTTTTCTTCTGCTCCTTATGTTCTTAGATCTAACAATTGGTTCATGGTCAGATATCTGAGCTTGGCATCTATCCTGCGGTGGATCCCTTAGATTCTACATCTCGCATGTTGTCCCCTCATATTTTAGGAGAAGATCACTACAATACTGCTCGTGGTGTTCAGAAAGTTCTTCAAAATTATAAGAACTTACAAGATATTATTGCTATTTTGGGAATGGATGAGCTCAGTGAGGACGACAAGTTGACTGTTGCTCGTGCCCGTAAGATTCAACGTTTCTTGAGCCAGCCTTTCCATGTAGCAGAAGTCTTCACGGGAGCTCCTGGAAAATATGTTGAGTTGAAAGAGAGCATTACCAGCTTCCAGGTGAGCATCTTCCATATTTCCCTTTTTGTCTTGGTCCTGAATTAGTGTTCACTTTGATTTTTCTAGAATCGATTCCTTTATGTGCTAGCCCTACAACTCTCTGACGTTGTGTTGAGGGATTTCATTTCTACAGGGAGTTTTGGATGGGAAATATGATGACCTTCCTGAGCAATCGTTTTACATGGTTGGCGGAATTGAAGAAGTCATTGCCAAGGCGGAGAAGATTGCTAAGGATTCGGCTGCATAATCACTCGCATTAAGTTGGCTCTTCTCTACAAGGCTATATTACCAAAGAGCTAATGTTGGCTTTGGAAAATCTCAGGAATTTCAAAAAAAATCTTTTCGGAGAAATATAGGTTTGTCATTCCGGGAACTATTTTTGGTAGGTTAAGGGTTGTGTTAGGAAGAGAATTGAGGAAGGGACATATTCTGTTAGGCTCCGTTCCCCTTTGTGCAATAAGGTATGCACTTGCGTTGCGTGTATTTATTTATCTATCTATAATCATTTGAGTTCCACACCAGAGGTTTTCATCGTCCTGTGTCGGTCCACAGCTTCAGCTGCTTGTAGGGTTTCTTTCTCGAATGGATGCAGGTCGATCCTTCATCCTTGGCTCTCAACGAAGGAGGTAAGTTACCACCCTTACTCATTGAGTTGGTTTGTATTCAGCTCTGAAATTCTGTTTGGCTGGTGAGAAAATGTGGGAAAAGTTGAGTCGGAAAAAAAATCATTTTATTTTTCTTTCGTGATTAAACACGCGAGTGGTGTTTAATCTTTACATTGCATTGACGTACTAATAGAAGCACTTTCTTTATTCACGATCTTCCTAATTGAAGCTACAAATTAAAATTCTTTCGGAGGAGCTTCAAATCTTCAAACGACAAGTTGCATTGTTTGTTGTTACTCAGTCACTGATCTGCGTTTGAGTACAACAAACAGGCTAACAAATTTCTTTGATTCGAGGACGGAGGAGGATTCTTCGAGTTTCTTGCGGAATAAGTCAAAAAGATGATCCAGATCAATCTCCTCCCCGAAATGCTTCTGAATCATTCCCTCCATCCCGGATCTCACGCCGGAGGCAAATGCCTTGGGCTGTGGTTTTTCCCCGCTCAAGATTTCCATTGTCTCTGTGCTGAAACATCCATTAGCTTTCACAATCGCTTCCACGTCTTCGAGCGAAGCGATATATTGTGGTATGTTAAAGGAGTCCACTTTCTCTTCGGAGATGATACCCTACTCAAGAAACAAAAATACCAAGGTCAAAATGGTCACCAACTTAAAATAACAAGGCAAATCGTTTCTCTAGAAAGTACTTGTGCGCATAAGCTAGAAGTACTTTTTCTTAAGCAGGTTGAAATGTTGATCACAAAATCTAAGTGCTTCCTAAAGAATCTGGCGGATGTTTCTCTAGAAAACGCTTCTATGAGCAATAAACATTTATAATTTTTTATGTCAGATGTAACCAAAAGTGCTTTTGGAGTCAGAAAACGCTTTTAATCATGTTAGAAGCAATCCCAAATAGCGCTAAAGGAAGTGTGTTACAGAGAAAGCTCTACATAAAGTCATTAAGTTCTATGATGTAAGTACACTGAGCTGATCATTTCTTACCTTCTTGGCCATGTCCATGAGGCAGGATCCAAAGAGTTCTTTCGCCGTGTTGACGAAAACTTCTGCATGAGGGATTCCATTGGGGCGGCCGGGGACGACAAACGCCATCAACCCGCCGCTTACAATCTCTTGTGCTCGAGCACTCAGAAAGCAGTCCATGTCCTTGGCATACTGAGCTTCGTACGCCTTAACAACGTGGTTTGCCGATTTCGAGTAATGAATCCGCCCTTTGTTCCAAGCCGGCGAGTTCACGTCCACCACTTCTTCCGGGACTTTCGAAAGAAATTGGAGGGAATATGAAGAGTAAGCAAAGTGAAGAAAGGCCTTGGGGAAAAGCCGAGAGTAAAAAGAACCCGGCACGCCTGCCGCGTAGTACCGCCTGTCCGAAGGCATAGATTTGAAGAGCTCATTGAAATCGTTGGACGCGTGATCGTTGAAAAAAACTTGGAACTCAGGGAGCTGAGAATTGTGTCCTTGGCCTTGACACTTTTGCTCCACAGCATCAAGTACGCTTTGCACTGCATGGAATGTGTTAGGCCCGACGGAGCAGCCTAAATCCGTGACTCGAAAGGCGTTCGTCGAACAGATGATTTTGGTATCGAGCTTTTCGAAAATTGCTTCCTTGATCAGTTCCTTGCCAGCTTCTATGGCTTTTCTCTACAGAAAAGATAAAGAAGAGAAGCTTGAGTTATTTTCTCCTCGTCAACGTGAAACAAGCTTCCATTACGTGAGTGAAAATTATACTGCCCCTAGTGTATCTTATACGTCGAAATTTTTTTTATTGTTAAACCTTAGTGCATCTTGCACGTTAAAATTCAATTATCTATTCATCAAGTAAGTCAGGAACAAAGTTAGAAATCTTCTTTAATGCGGCAACCTTAACCTCTAGACTTGAGAAAAAAAAATCATGATTCTTCTATAATTTCATTACTTTTATTTTCTTCTCAAATTTCATTAAGCCAACTTGTAGACATTTTTCCAAATGATAAGCTTATTATACATATTATGTGAAAATTTTAACTAAACTACTTAATGTGATACATTCAAATTATGCAAGTGTCTTTTTTTTTTCTTCGTCCGCACAAAACTTCAGTAGGAGCAACTGCCCCCAATGAGCCTCTGCTACCTTCATTCCTGAAGTGAGTACTATCTTTCCCAATGACATTTTTGACATGGAATGTGGCACAATTTGTTTCATTGAAAAAGATATGCATTGAAGTTTTTCTATCCTTCAAAGATGAAGTAAAAAAAATAATACTTCGATCCCCACCAGTTGAATAGTGATAATTTTATATCCTTATTTAATGGCATGCACTGGTAATAATGTAACACATTACACTTATCATTCGATAAAGATATAGGACATAACACTCTGACAATTGACACACCTGCAATGCTGAGTTTTTGCTGTAGCTGTAGAGGCTATCTCCACCGTTCATCGGATGCGCCACCAATTCTGCCATCCCTCTCTCTCTCTCTCTCTCTCTCTCTCTCTCTCTCTCTCTCTCTCTCTCTCTCTCTTATGTGTTTATCTTGTGGATTAATCGTTGATCCTCTCCTGATCAAGTCCCCTATTAATTTATACCACTCGGAAAACTTTGACCAGTAAAAAGAAAGAACAAAAGTTTAATTTTGAATGGAAAGTAATTAAGACATTGATCGACTAAAATGAGCACATGCATGCATCACATTTAGTCGTCAAAATTTACCCGAAATTAAAACAACCAATCACTAAACCACAACATATATATAAAACCATATATTACATCTGAACATTTGAAAATGATCATAAATTTAAGCATGCATGGAGTCATTACGTGGTCAAATTTGGTCAAAGGGAATAAAATATTGGTACGACAAGTCTACAAAACTTTTATATGTCGTCATCGCGTGCGTCATGGATGTTGTTGCTCAAACTTGTCACATCTAAGCCAAATTTGTATGGACTGTTAAGATGTTGCCTACAACAAACTGTGCTGCCACCTGAGTTACTTAAGAATCGGCGGCATGGAGCGTTATTCGTCCGTCGTTTGTCGTTCGAAGGGGACACTCTCCAAAGATGACACCCAGGAAGGTTGATCTGAACGGGCGCTATAGGAGAGGATTGTGCATTCTTAGCTCAAGTAGAACTCGTGTCACATGTAACGGTAGAAAGTTTCTGTTATTGTAGACTTAATCATGTCCAAAACACGAATCCCTACTTAAATCAACAAATAACAACTAGGACTTTATGTCCAATTATTAATAATTTGGCATGAATTCAAATGTCACGTATTAATTCTTACTCTAATTCTAATTTATGTATGAAATTTGCTAAATTAATCAAACTATATCAAAATAATTTGTCTGACTTGACTTATCTTCTCCAATACTTTATACCTATATATATATATATATATATATATCCTATATAGATGTTTTCTTCGATAAAAAAATTTAAATGTTTGAGGAAACAGTAGTTGCAACTCTTGCAGCAAGTATTGTTGACACCTAAGTATGTGAGTATGCGTCACTTATATGTGCAAATAAACGTTTTTTTTTTAGGAGAACTTCCTGATTTTGTTTACCCGATACGTGACCATCAACAATTTCTTTTTTTCACTCGAACGGTTCAAGGCTGCGGAGAAATGCTCATTTACCAGACTTGATTTCATTTGAGTTTTTCAGAGTTTAGATATAGGGTTATAACCAGTTTGTTGCTCTCGATCTATTTAAATTTTGTATTAATGAGTTGCAATTTTTGTTGGTTCTAAAGGGACAAAGATAATCTGCAATACGACTAGAGATATATCTCAGTGAGACAACAAATTTTTTCGAACGAAAGGATTCAACATTATTACTTGCCGGTCTCGTGTAGCATGTTGCAGTTTAGTGCTACTTTCACAACCCAACACATAGTTTGGATAGGAATGTGATAGTTTCATAAAAAGTTGATGACTAGTTCACGAACTTTTCGTTCAATACTTGTGCAACTATCTCATTCTTTCTTTGTATAACTTGAATTTATCTTCTCCAATGCTTTATTTATTGCTTATTGCAAAACAATTCTCTCTATATGAACCCAAACAGATACCTAAATTATATCTCTCTGTATATGTTTGTCTATCAAAGATATTTGAGGAAACTAACCGTTGTAACTGTGTGCAAGTATTTTTGAGATCTACAAGGTAATCTAAATGTTAAAAGTTACACTAAACTTTTCTTGGGATGCAAAAGTGAAATTGTCTTTCTGAGCGTCTTTCTCTCTTCTGACAGTATTTCTCACCTTTCTGAGTTTTTCATTGTCGGTTTTTCTCCCTAGCCACCGGCCCGAGCTCCGGCAAGGGTCGGTGGCAGTCCTCTGTTTCCTTCCTTGTTCTTCTTCCTTCTTCCTCCCTTCTTCCGCTTCTCTCTTCCCTCCCCTCAAATTCCCTTCCACTTCCATGTCTCTCATCTCTCCCTCTTCCTCTGTTTTCAATTCCTTCCAATCTCACTTCGGGTTGGATTCTTTCCTTGTTGCTTCCTCTTTCCTGATCTGCAACCTCTTCTCTTCACAGCACTCGGATGTGTTTTCTTTGGAAGGTGTGTAGAGTTTTTACTCGGGTGTACACACCACCACCTTCCGTTTGCTTGCCTTAATTGGCACTATTGTCAGTGGATTTTCCACCGGCTTCTTTCTTTGGTTGGTTGCGATCGGCATGTGGATTGTTGCAGGTTGGAGGAGTTTGGCTGCTTGCTACCGGTTCGCGGCGTTGGTTTGTGCTGGTGTGGATGTTCTGTGGTGTTGGAGCATTAGTTTTCTTCATGCCTGGGGTTTTGGTTGGTCGGCGTGCTGGACGGCTTGTGTTCGTGGCTTTCGACATTGCCGGCATTGGAGGGGATTGCAAGGTTCTAGGAAGTTTTGTGACTTTGTTTGTGTGTGTCTGGGGGCCCAAAATTTGTTTTGGGCTCTTTTGTGTGTACTGTTTAGGTCCACTGTTTTGTTTTATACTTATGTAGTTTGTGGACCTCTTTGTATGTTTGTTTGGCATTGAGCCCTGGAATATAATGTCCAGTTTTCCAAAAAAAATGAAAAAAGTGAAATTGTTAGGATGCCATGTGTCAGCATCATATTAATAGTATATGTTGTATAAATAGGCAGCTTAGAGAGGAAAGGCGTTGATTTTATAATAGTTGTAATAGTCTTCTCTATAATACAATTTATTGTGCAATTGAGAAATAAGTGGAGTTGGGTTCTAACATTGGTATCAGTCAGTCGTTCGATTCCTCTCGATCATTTACTCGTTGTATGACGCATCTCGCTTCGCATAAGGCCATGGAATCTCGCGTCCCAAATCTGGGAGCCATGTTCGCTGAATTCAAGAACGAAGTCAAGAGCAGTCAAAACCTAATCTTGCAGCAACTGCAGTTGCTTATGGCGAGAGGTGGTGGTGGATCGGTCGGGTAATTTTCGAAGCCAACCCATGCAAATCCTCATTTCCAGGAGGGGATGTCATGGTAGGAACGTTTTGTCGTAAAAAAAAAGTAAGAGCCGACTTACCTGTTACAAGAGTAATGGTGACAAAGTGTAATTCTAAATTTTTTAAATTTTATTGAGAAAAAGATAATTTTGTAAGTTTATGAGTGCACTCTTAACAACTTTGATGCATTAGTGAAACAAGAACTTTGTAACGACAATTAGATTAGAGTTCTTTTTTTTTTTTTAAGCAAAATATTATAACAAATTACCAATATAACCATTTTTTTTTGACAGAATCATTTGGAACTCTACCATTTTATCTTGCTTTTCTTTCTAGAGTAGAACATTTCTCTTTTCACTATTTATTTTTATTTTTTTAATAAACGATATTATCCCTTGCTTTTCTTTTCACTAAGGGAAATAGAGTGAGTTTAGTTTCACAATGGTCTAACAATAATGTGGTTCAAATTTGCCTTTAATAAGAATCAAACCTAAAACCTCTCACTTACAAGTGAAGAGGAATATCACTAGACCGTAGTATGACTTCTCTCTTCACTTTTTTATTCTTAGTTTTGATCCATGTTGTTTGAGAGGTTAAGCATATGTGGTACACTAAAATGCAACACATCAAACTATTATCTATATGATAATGGTCAACGGAAAAATAAATAGCAGGTGAAGATTCGATACAAATTTTTGTTCTACAAATTTAAATAAGCAAAATGTCAGGTAGTCGTAATAAAACGCCAAGCATAACAATGATCAAAGAAAATACAAGTCGAAAAGCTCGTCTAGGATTCTGACGGTACGAGTCGAAACGCCAAGTATATTCAAATCAATTTTCCTTGCGTTTTAGCGCAACAAAAAACTGGATTGTTCTCCCTGACTCGATCATAAACCGTTGCTGTTCAAGCTTCGTACTGTACAAGTCGAAAAGCTCGTCTAGGATTCCTTCTCCAAAATGCTGCTTGATGAGTCCCTCCAAGATTGCCCTCAGATGAGATGCAAAGTTTGTCAAGACACTGTCATCTACGTTCATGTGAGGCAAATGTTCCATTCTCTCTATGCTAAAACATCCGTTTTGCTCTACAACGGCTTCCAGTTCTTGAGCAGACGTGAAATACACAGGTACATTGAAAGAATCTACTCCCTCTTCTGGAATAACACCCTGCATTGAGGAAGAACATCAACATATAGCACCAGTTGAACATATAGCGCAACTCAACAAAGAAAAATCGTGAACATAAATACGTGACATAAAATTCTCAAATTTCTTTCACCTAGTATTACCTTTCTAACCATTTCCATTAGGCAAGCTTCTAAAAGTTGGAAGGTCGCACTTGCCAAATGACGGGTACCATTGGGGCGGCCTGGAATGATGAGTACCATCAGTCCTCCGCGCACCATCTCTTGTGCCCTGGCATTCAGAAAGCACTCCATGTCCTCAGCATGTTGAGCTTCGTAAGCCCTTACTACTTCATTGGTTGAATTTGAGTATTCGATTCTCCCTTTGTTCCAAGCAGGACTGTTTCTGTCCGCTACATCTTTTGGCACTCTAGAAAGCCAATGAACTGTGAAAGAAGAGTGGAAAAAATGAATTGAAGCGTTAGGAAATATGCGACCATGGAAAGAACCAGGCACGCCGGCTGCATGGTATCGCCTGTTGCGAGGGAGGGCTTTGAAGAGCATGTTAAAATCATTCGCAGTGTGATCATTGAAGAAAACTTGAAATTCGGGGAATTGGGAATTCATCATATTAGATTGATACTTGAGCTGCACGGCCTCGAGTATGGTTTCGACCACAGAAAATGTGTTAGGCCCAACGGAGCAACCCAAATCCGCCATCCGAAAGGTGTTGGAAGATCGAAAAATTTCTATGTCAAGCTTTTCTGCAATTTCCTTGACTGTAAGTTGTTTGGCAAAATCCACATATTTTCCCTACAAAAAAGAGACCGAGCATGTTAATTTTATTTTAAAGAATTCATAATTTACCTAATCCATCTGATTAGCAGTCGCTAATTACAAATAGATTTGTAGATGTAGGACTAAATTAGTTTCGGTTCGGACTGCAATTCACACAACCAACAAATCGTGCAGTTTTCAAACGGAAGAGGATCCTCTCCGGATCCTCTTTTGAGATTCTAAGATCCCAACATTCTAGCTGTTTATCGTACATTATACGGTTAGTTTTCGTCATCTACTATTTGTGTTTAATTTTAAATAAAAAAATCAAATAATTTCTAATCGCACGATGTACGATGAATGGTTAAAATACGAGCATTCCTAGGATCCTCACAATTTGGATCCACATCCTTTTCAAACCTCCACATTTTCTTTAATATAGAAACAACTTTATCCTAGAAACCCCACATCAGTTAGAGAAAGAAACAAAGAAGAGTTTAGATATATCAATCTCATTTCAACTAATATCGAAATTTTTTGTGATAAAATCGCACACTTGACGTATGCAATTACCAAATTAATAACAATATTCATCTCGTTGAAAGTGGACCGTATTGCTTGTCTCTCTGATAAATCTACACTTTATAAGATAAACTTCAACAATACATTCAGACGCACTATAAAATAGACGCCATATTAATATCGTAGATCTCTTTTTTATATAAATATTTCATGAATGGAATTTCAAGATTAAGACTTTCTACGAAAAGATTAAATCTTTGGCTAGTCACATTAAATTTCTACAAATTTTTTTTACTATGGACTGACCAACTCCATCTCTCCATCCACTTCACTTACAATAAAAGTACAAATAAAAACAGTAAAATAGAACCTGGATAGTGGAGTTGTTGGCATAGCTGTTGGGTCCATCTCCGCCGTTCATTGGAAATGCTTTGCAAAATTCACTGCTGTCTTGTGCTGCTGCCATCTCTCTCTCTCTCTCTCTCTCTGCTTCAAACTTGTAAAGTGAAAAGATGATCGTTTTCTTGGTCTTTTGACAGTGACAGATCCATCTCACAAGATCTAAGGCTTTCCTCCTATCCTCCTACTCTCTCCTTCTCTTCATCTGAGCCGTTCGGATTTATTTGATGTAATCCAACGGGTCTCTAAACTGCCTCTCTCCGCTCTCTGTTTCACTCTCTCCTACTCTCTCTTCTCCTCTGCTCAGATCCTCGGCCTCAACTCCCAATATCCCATCACCTTCATCCGCCGGGACATTGTCGGCAAATTCCACAATGCCAGCCAAAGCCCAGAAGACAAAAAATACCAATCTGCCAAAACCCAAATGAAATTCAGAAGCTTGTGAAAAATCCAGAGAAAAAACCCATATGACAAATCAGAAGCTTTTTTTGAGAATGAAGGAAAAAGAATGGAATTTGATGATGAGGGAGAAGGTGGTGAAAAAGAATAGAACTTGGTGATGAGCGAGAAAGTAAAAAGAGAGAGACAGAGAGGCAGTTGGACGGGAAGGAAAAAAAAATGAAGAGCATTTGAGAGAGAGAGAGAGAGAGAGAGGGTGTACTGGAAAGGCAAAAGAAAAAAGAAAAAGAAAAAAAAATGTAAAAGATAGAATTAAATATTTTTATTTTATTATTTTAGTTCTTAATTCGATCCGACATAAAACATTTTACTAAGTTATATAGTTTAGTCTAGTCTAAGTCAGTCCAACTTAGTTCTTAAAATTAGTCCAGTCCGAGTTAGTCTGATGCAACAAACGCACCCCAACTTCTAATGTGTTTTTCCTTTGGTAATTTTTTTCTAATTGTAGAAAGTTTAGAGAACAAAATAAAAATTTTTGAGTGTCAATAATAATTTTCTTTTCTTTTACATTAATTGTTTCTCATCCTTTTTTTTTTTTTGTCTTGGTTTTTGTCAAACTTAGTTATAGTGATTTCCATTAAATAAAAAACTAGAACGAAGAAAAGAGAGTTCAAAAGACAGCCCACAATCTAATACAAGGCCAACATTAAAAAAAAAAAAGCAAAAGAATGGCCTAAAAGGAGCCAACTGAAAAATAACAACAAAATCCTAAAATCAGAGAGGAAACCAGCATACACCAAGTTAAACGTGCCTCCAGTGCAAGGCCACCACCAACGAAAAATGAGATTGAGCGAATCACCTATGCAATAAGCGCTCTCATAATCTTACCAAAAAGTGCAAATAGCATTTTAACATCAGCTCAACACTTAGGCGCATCGCCAAGGAAAAGCACCCGGACTGAATAGCAAAGGTTGGTGGTTGAGGATGCATGATGGAAATTAGCATCAAATCAAGAGAAGGGCGTGAAGGCCCATATCTAAGACAAACTTAGGTGAATTGGGACAAAGCTCAAGGAAATCCGAAGCACATACCAAAAGTAAGGAAACGCATAAACTAAAAGGGAAACAGAGAAGGAGGAGAAGTTGGAGTTGGAAAGGAAGGTTGGAAAGGGGTTGCCATCGACCACACCCAAAAGTAGGAGTCGGCCGCAAAGAGAGTTAGGGTTTTTATGCTTTCAGTGAGTGAGAAAAGGGCAAGAATCATCAAAGGCCACGTCATATGGTTTACAAAATTTAGTCTAAGCAATTAGTCTCCATAGTATTGCCCGAACTTTGGGATAGAAAAAAAGGACCACACCTAACTAAACTCAAATCAAGACATCAAGGTACAGCAAATCTAAATGACATTCAAGGAAGGAAAATTGCTTGTAATTTGTTCTTCCTTCAAAATATCGCCCTGATCTAGGAAAACAACTCAAAAGATAAAGAAGTGTCGTTAATTCCTTTGCGCTAATGAGTAAAGTGTAGAGTTCATGAGAAGGAACCTGGCAAGTTGAGTTCATGGCATAGCTGTCCGCACCATCTCCGCCTTTCATCGGAAAACCTTCACAGAACTTGCTAGCTTCCTCTTCTGCTGTAATTTATATGTACTGATGACTGTTGAGAAGCTGCTATACGTGACATTAATCCATGCATTCAAGGTAAAAAGCTTTAACTATGCGACACATGAACTTCATGCCTAGGATAAGTCGGAGAAAAAGCTAAAAGTGCTCCTTGGTGTAAGAAGCACTTTCTGAAGAAGCACTTGTGAGATGCTTTTTTGGTGAAGCAGTTAGCTAAATTTTCAGTGAAAGGTTCAACGTGTTTGTATGAAATCAGGAAATTGAAGAAACGGTCGTCAACAGACGTGTTTCCTACAAAATCACCCCATGAAAGACAGAACAGTATAAACGCTTAGAAGATTACAACAGGAAATTGAAAAACAGAACGGTGGAAACTACATCATTTAGAAGCTAATGGGAAGATTATCCCATGACTCCAAACATAATATAAGTTCCAATCTCTAAGCCTTGCGTTTAAGCACAACGAGAAAGCTAATCGACTTTCCTGCATCAAAGATTGAGGATTGCTCTTCAATTTTCTTGCGGTATAAGTCAAAGACCTCGTCTAAGATTTCTTCTCCGAAGTGCTGCTTGACGACTCCTTCCATTGCAGCTCTCATGTGAGTCGCAAGCAGTTTGGCTTTAGAGACATTGTCCGGTGGTGCGAAAGCAGGTAAGTTCTCTATTCTCTCCATGCTAAAACATCCATTTCGTCCTACCACAGCTTCCACTTCTCCGGGAGACATGCAGTACATAGGTAGGTTGAAAGAGTCTACTTTCTTTTCATCAACTATTCCCTGCATTAAACAAAAAACGCACAATTATTGTAAAATCGGATACAAAGTTCTCTTCTGTTTCTGATTTATAACTTATTAGACTGTTTATGCGATTGCGTATTTGTGTACCTTTCTAACCAAGTCAACGAGGCAAGATCCTAAAATTTGGAAGGTCATATTTGCCTGCGAAAGAGAATGAGGGGTACCATCAGGGCGGCCTATGATGATAAGCACCATCAGTCCTCCGTAAACAATCTCTTGTGCCCTGACATTCAAGAAGCACTCCATGTCCTCGGCGTATTGAGCTTCATAAGCCTTTAGTACTTCATCAGTCGAATTTGAGTAATGAATTCGTCCTTTGTTCCACGCCGGACTATTTCTGTCTGCTACTTCTTTTGGCACTCTAGAAAGCCAGTGATTGGCATATGAGGAGTGAACAACTTGAACAGAAGCATTAGGAAATAGGCGACCGTAGAAAGAGCCAGGCACGCCCACTGCATAGTATCGCCTGTCCTGGGGGAGGGATTTGAAGAGCGTATTAAAATCATTCGGAGTATTGTCATTAAAAACTACTTGAAATTCCGGGATTTGAGCATTCAGCCCTTGGGTTTGGCACTTGTACTCCACGGCTTCGAGTATGTTTTGGACAGAATAAAATGTGTTAGGACCAACAGAGCAACCCAAATCTGCAATGGTAAAGGTTTTGGACGATGATAAGATTTCGATATCGAGGTTTTCTGCAATTGCCTTGCTTAGAAGATCTTTGGTAGCATCCACAACTCCTCTCTACACAACAGAAGATTACTTTTATACCTACATAAATAAACACACATACACACATATACACAATCTAAGAATACAATACAAGAACCTGGAACGTAGAGTTTTTCGCATAGCCGTCAGGGCCATCTCCACCTTTCATTGAAAATGCTTCTGAGAATGTACTGGTTTCCAGTGCTGCCATCTCTATCTCTCTCTCTCTCTCTCTCTCTCTCTCTGTGTTTTCTTGGAGGGGAGATGTTGATGGTATATTTGTATTGCATCATCACTGCTACTTGACACCAATCAAAGACAAAGAAAAATCAATGAAGAAATGTAGAAGAAAGTACAACTGCAAAAGTCCATGGTGGTGATGCAATTTCAGACCAACTATTCAACTTTTTCTATGTTTTTTTGTTGTTGTTAAAGACTTTTATGCATAAAATCGAATAATATCTTATCTATGGTATAATTAACAATTGAAAAAGTCCTAGATGGAATTGCATCTCCGTCCCTGGACTGCCTCTATATACTCATGCCATGTGGACTTACCTACAACACGTACATCACAGTGGCTGTATCCCAAGTCAATAACATGGTTTCATTTGTAAAAGTCAATACGTGACATTACTTGATTCAGTACGTTTTCCAATCTCTTGTGGCTAACACATCTGTTTTGTTCGACAGCAGCTTCCAGTTCTTCAGGACACATGAAGTGCACAGGGATGTTAAAGGAAAGCGCATAGCAAGAATAATAAGGAACTAGCTCGATCGATCGAGTAGTACAAGATCAAGTATGTGACACATGAACTTCATGCATAGAATGCACAGGGATGTTAGAATTCGAAAGTTCTAGAGGAGATCAATGTCTAGCATTAACCGAAGCATAACTTTTGATTGGCTTATCAATGCGTTGCGGATGTGATAGATGATTCATTTTAATCGGAAAGTATTTTAACAGCTTGACGAATACCACAAAAGCGTGTTCAAATCAATTTTTCGTGTGCTTAAGAACAACAGGAAGGTTAATTGCCTTCCCAGACTCAAAGATGGATGGTTGCTCTTCGATTCTCTTGCGATACAAATCAAAGAGCTCGTCTAAGATTTTGTCTCCAAATTGTTGCTTCACGAGTCCCTTGGTGGCAGCTCTAACATGAAATGCAAGTAACTGGCTACTTTTAGTAACATTGTCAAGTGATGGGACACAACGTAAGTTTTCCATTCTCTCTGAGTCTCTACTAAAACAACCATTTCTCTCCACAGCAGCTTTGAGTTCTTGGGGAGACATGTAATACAAAGGTAGATTAAAAGAAGGGGATCTACTTTTTCTTCCCTAACTACTCTCTGCATAAAGGAAAAACACATAGAAGTCATTCCGTCGGATACATTATGGTGTTATATAATCAATCTTAGAGCAGGGGGTCATTTTCTTACCTTCCTAGCGAAGTCCATGGGGCAAAACCTGAGAAGTTGATGAGCCTGGTTTCACGAAGAAAGTGTATGAGGGGCATCATTCGGGCGGCATGGAATGATAAGCAGCATCAATCCTCCATGCACAATCTCTTGTGCCCTGGCATGCAGGAAGCATTCCATGTCCTCAGCATGTTGAGCTTCATAAGCCCTTACGACTTCATCAGTGGAATTTGAATAAAAGATTTGTCCTTTGTTCCACACATGGCTGTTTCTGTACACTACCTCATTCGGCACTCTAGAAAGCCAGTGAAGGGCATAAGAAGAGTGAACAAAGTGAATGGAAGCATTGGGAAATATATGAACCTAGAAAGATCGGGTACGCCTGCAGCATAGTATTGCCGGCTCGGAGGGAGGGATTGGAAGAGCATGTTAAAATCATTTGGAGTGTGACCATTAAAGAAAATTAATAGAATACCATCAATTATATTTGGAGGCAAAGTTTTACAAACATCATTTAAACAAGAGCATCGATTTCTTCGTTCACAAGGCGAATCCAACAAATTTATAAGGCAAAGGAAGTTTAACTATAGCTTGACAAATACCAAACTTCATCGCATCAATTTGCCTTCCGCTTAAGAACGGCCAGAAAGTTAATTGCAGTTGAAGTCCCCGACGTAAGGATAGAGGGTTGGTCTTCAAGTTTCTTAAGGTACAAGTCAAAGAGCTCATCTAAGATTTCCTCTCCGAAATGCTGCTTGATAACTCCCTCAAAGGCAGCTCTCACATGTGATGCGAGTTGGGTTAAAGGGACAGTGCGAGGAATCGGCACTTGAGGTAATGTTTCCAACTTCTCTAGGTTAAAATGTTCATTTCTTTCTACAGCAGCTTCCAGTTCTTGGGGAGTCATGGCGTACAGAGGTATGTTATATGCATCTACTTCCTCTTCACTCACTACTCCCTGCACACATAGCAGCGATAAAGGAAATGTCTTTCGCAATTGTACGCAGCGCAAGAATTGAAGTATCATTTTTTGTTGTTGTTGCTGGTTAAGTTATATAAAAGTTATTTCATATGACAACACATATCATTGCTTACCTTTCTAGCCATGTCCATGAGGCAAGACCCTATAAGTTGAAAGGTCACATGTCCCATTGAATTCGAATGAAGGAGAGTATTGGGGTTGCCTGGAATGATGAGTACCATCAATCCTCCTTCTGCAATCTCTTGTGCCCTGGCATTTAGAAAGCACTCCATGTCCTCAGCATGTTGAGTTTCGTAAGCCTTTAAGACTTCATCAGTGGAATCTGAGTAATGGATTCGTCCTTTGTTCCATGCTGGACTATTTTTGTCCACTACCTCTTTTGGTACTCTAGAAAGCCACTGAAGGGCATAAGATGAGTGAAAAAAGTTAATAGAACCATTAGGAAATAGGCGGCCGTAGAAAGAACCAGGCACGCCTGCAGCATAGTATCGCCTGTTCTGCGGGAGGGAGTAGAAGAGCTTGTTAAAATCATTGAGAGTATGATCATTAAAGAAGACTTGAAATTCAGGGATTTCTGAGTTCAGCCCTTGGTTCTGATACTTTAGTTCAACAGCTTCGAGTATGTTTTCAACAGACAAAAAAGTATTTGGCCCGACCGAGCAACCCAAATCGGCAACGCGAAAGGTGATAGAAGATAACAACACGTCTGTGTCAAGCTTTTCGGCAACTGCCTTGCTTATAAGTTCTTTTGCAGAATCCACGGCTCCTTTCTGCAAAAGTGCAAAAACCCCCGTCAACATATTTATTAATCTATTTGCTACATGTTAATATAACCATACATAAAATGCGTCAATCTTAGTAAACATTGAGATGAAATCGTTATCGGAGTTGTTAATTGCTGCTTCGCAAGAGATCATCAAAATCTTCAGTAACAGAATGAGCTTTACAAAAGAACGGTTTTCGCAACTGGATGTTTAAACAAGAAAGTGAATCCACATTACCTGCAAAGTTGAGTTGTTGGCGTAGCTGTTGGGACCATCTCCACCGCTCATCGGATGTGCTTCAGGTTCAGAGAAGTTACTGGTTTCCTCCTCAGCTGCAGCCATGTCTCTCGGTTTCTTTCTCTGGGAGAGAGGGGTTTTATGTCAATATTGTATCTTGAGGGGCATATATAGAGATAATCAAAACACAGAAACAAATCAATTAAAAGCAACTTTAATAGTTAATGGTAATGAAGCAGTGTAAGACAAATTGGACGGCTAGCTTAATAAAATACAATGCAATTATATGTGAATCCAAAGGTTTTCAAACAGATTTAATATATTTTGCAGGCTCGAGAGTATCTCGCTCCTGCAGCGAATTTTCAGTTACAAGGGGAATCCGACATTTCCATCTCGTCCTTCGAAGCCACTTGAGCTAAGTATCGTGAAATTCACACTTTGTTTTTGCTACAGATTTAATATATTTTGCAGGCTAGAGAATATCTCTCTACCACAGCGAATTTTCGGTTATACAAGGGGAATCCGACATTTCCATCTCGTCCTTCCAAGCCACTTGAGCTAAGTATCGAGAAATTTACATTTTGTTTTTGTTACCGTTAGTTTTTTTCGTCTTACTTTTATACCTAGATTTTTTAGGTTCTCCCCTTGGAGGTGGGATATTAAAAGGAAAACACGAAAGGATGAGAGAGAGAGCACCCATGACAACGTCTTATTTCTTTAATTTATTTGTTTTTATTTTGCCAAAAAGACAATTTAATTTCTTTAACAAATACATAACTACAATTTTACATGTCAATTATTCAGTCGTGAACTAAACACTAAGCATAACAAAGAAACTCAAGAAAAATTAAATGTAGCAACTTCACAAACACCAGAACACCGTAACGATCAATTTGCTTTGCGTTTAAGCACAGCAAGATAGATAATCGGCCTCCCTGACTCATACTCGAGGCGTTGCTCTTCGAATTTCTTGCAACACAAGTCGAAGAGCTCGTCTAAAATCTCATGGCCAAAGTGCTGCTTGATGAGCCCTTCTATGGCAGCTCTGATGTGAGATATGATTAGTTTGCTAATAGAGCCACTGCCTTGTGGAAATGGCAGATTTTCGATTCTCTCCACGCTGAAGCATCCGTTGCGTTCTACAGCAGCTTCCAATTCTTCCAGTGACATATAATATATCGGTACGTTGAACGAATCTACTTTCTCTTCACTAACCATGCCCTGCAGTAGGGAAAACTAGAATGTTAGTAAAGTTCAATTAAAGATATTTCATCTTCCAATTTTTCATCTATCACATATTAAATATGGGAGAATAATGTTTGAAGTCGCAACATATTTTCATTACCTTTCGAACCATCTCCGTAAGACAAGATTCTACTAGTTGATGGGTCCCGTTTCGCGCTGCACGAGGATGAGAGGTTTCGTGAGGGAGGCTAGGGAGGCCTGGAATGGTAAGTGCCATCAGTCCTCCATGCACAATCTCTTGTGCCCTGGCATGGAGGAAGCACTCCATGTCCTCGGCATGTTGAGCTTTGTAAGCCCTTACTACTTCCTCCGTGGAATTTAGGTAATGGATTCGTCCTTTATTCCAAGCAGGGGAGTTCTTGTCTGCAACCTCTTTCGGCACTCTAGACATCCAATGAATGGTAAAAGAAGAGTGGAAAAAGTGAATCGAAGCGTTAGGAAATAGGCGACCGTGGAAAGAACCAGGTACGCCCGCTGCACAGTACCGCCTGTTTGGTGGGAGGGAGCGGAATAGCATGTTAAAATCATTCGAGGTGTGATCATTGAAGAAGACTTGAAATCCGGCAGGGATTTGAGAACTCAGGCCTCGGCTTTGATACTTGAACTCTACAGCTTCAAGTATGTTTTCAACCGCGGAAAATGTATTAGGTCCGACAGAGCAACCAAGATCCGCAACGCGAAAGGTACTATTGGAAGATAACAAGATTTCTACGTC
The DNA here is from genome assembly GCF_963583255.1 of Pyrus communis. Classification (NCBI taxonomy): domain Eukaryota; kingdom Viridiplantae; phylum Streptophyta; class Magnoliopsida; order Rosales; family Rosaceae; genus Pyrus; species Pyrus communis. Next base: position 25,138,928 of record NC_084814.1, read on the forward strand.
AAGCTTTTCGGCAATTGTCTTGCTTAGAATTTCTTTGCCAGCATCCACTAGTTGTCTCTGCAAAACCAGAGATTGTGAGACATGATTATATAGCAGTTACTTCGTTTTGGAACCATAATTTGTATAGAAAGACATCGAAAATTCATCAGACCACAAAATTAACAAAAGAAGAACCTGGTAAGTGGAGTTCTTGGCATAGCTGTTGGGACCATCTCCACTTTTCATTGGAAATGCTTCAATTAGCTCCCTTGATGCAGCCATCTCTCTATTTCTCTCCGTTTTCGTGCGGTTGGAGTAATGGCACATATTGTCCCCTCGGGGTTGTTATAAATAATAATTATATCTAGTACAGCTGCTTGATATTAAATTAATTAAGACTAATTATCGTCATTTATGACAAATTTTTTCGTCGTTTTCCAGTTAGCTGTTTCTTTTTAAAGACAAGGACAGAAATCCATTCGATTCGATGAATTAAAGAGGAAGAATTTTTACCAATTTTTGCATTTTATACTGCCAGCATTGCACAATTGGAATTCATCCATTTTGTTTCATATTCTGTGCTGTCTGACTTTACCAGGTGGAATTTTAACTTATGGGCAACATCAAGGGAGAGGCAGACAACATAAACTACGTAATTTAACCATTGGGCAACTGCTAATTTACGAACATTACGCCGCCTTTGAGCATCAACCGCCTCTCAGCAGGCGGCATCTATTGCAAAATATGAGCCAAACATAAAAGATAAAACGACCGTACTGTTGGTTGTTATATGATTTTGACCAAAACTTCGACGCCTTGCCCATGCCGGAGGGAAGATCGAGACAGACAGCTGCCCGATGCGCATTCTAAGCAATATTTGCGCTTGAGAAGTTTGGGAAACGTGCTGAAAGAGAGTAGTCAAATCATTTGAAACATGGTCATTGGAGTATAAGTGGAATTCCGGTGGGGAAGTTTTGTAGCCTTCGATCTGAAATGTTTGAAATAGGGTTTCTATGATGTTGTTGACTGCGATGAAGGTGTTGGTTTAGGGTTTTCGAGTATCCCCTCAACCACCATTGCCTTTAGATTTTTCAATTATATAACAATCTCAACAACTAGTTGTCATAATCCAACCTTCAACATGGAAGAGAAATTAACAATCCACCACCAACTTTTATTCCTTACAAGTTACAACGAAAGCAATAGAGCAACAACTAAGAACAGAACATATAACTGATCAACTGAATATGCACAACGTATCTTTATTTTCTCAATGTTTTCGCTTGAGAACGACAAATAATGTGGAAGCCAAATCATCAACACCAGCAGTGAGGACTCGACGCGGTTGTGCTTCGATTTTCTTTGTGAGAAGGCTTCCCATGCCAGCTCTAACCTCTCCTGTTGTACTATAAGAGGTGGACACCCGAGGTTGCTTTTCCAGTCTTGCAATCTCAAAACTGTTGGAAATTCAAATCAAAACAGGTTGTAAAATGTTGCTGCTAGCTATTGTTGAAAATCAATGTCAAAGTTAGACATTGAAAGTTAGGCAATGTTAGGTATGGTTGAATAAAAATTATTAGGTGCAATTAATGTGTTTTGTGTGGTAATAAATAATCTTAGTTTAATCATTTGGTTTGCTATAAATACCCAAGTTCTCAAGCATTGTAAATCATCCCATCCAAATCCCACTTCCAATTGTGAAGAAGCTTGTAAGCTTTCTTATTCCAATAGTTTGTAAACCTTTTCATATATCAAAGTCCAAGTGTTTAGCCAAAGCTTGTTGCTTCCCTCCTTTCTCTATTTCTTTCTTTGTCCAATTTTATTTGAGAGTGCAAAGTGAAAGAGGTGTGATAGAGTTTGTAAACTTATCACCCACATATTTTGGTATTGAGTTAGTAAACTGTCAAATACCAACAATTGGTATCAGAGCCAGAATACCATTCTGGCAGGTGCAGCAGTTATGGCGTCCAACTTAGTGCAACTCCAAGTTCCCACATTGAAGAAAGAAAATTATGAAAGATGGTGCATCCAATTCAAAGCATTGCTTGGATCACAGGAGCTATGGGAAGTTGTCAGTAGTGGGTATGTTGTACCCACTGCCGAGCAAGAAGCCGTATATACTGCGGATCAAAGGAACACTCTCAAGGACTTACGAAAGAAGGACCAAAAGGCGCTGTATCTTCTATACCAGGGTTTGGAAGATTCAACGTTCGAGAAGGTTGCAGAAGCAACAACGAGCAAGCAAGTATGGGATACACTCAGTACAATCTACAAAGGAGTAGATCGAGTCAAGAAAGTGAGGTTACAATCACTTCGAGCAGATTTTGAAACTGCTCATATGAATGAAGGGGAGAGCATCTCCGACTATCACTCAAGGCTCATTGTGATAGTAAATCAGATGAGGAGAAATGGCGAGAGACTCGATGAAGTACGAGTTGTGGAGAAGATACTCCGGTCACTCACATCTAAGTTTGAGCATGTGGTGACTGCCATTGAGGAATCCAAGGATTTGGAGGTGATGAGCGCAGAAGAGCTACTAGGATCCCTCCTAGTTCACGAGCAACGCATTCAGAAGAATGCAAGCCCCACAACGCTAGAGCAAGCTTTGGAGTCAAAGTTGAATATTGACAAACCAAATAAAGGTCGTGGGCAGTGGAACTCACGTCGTGGGAGCTCATCCAACCGTAGCCGAGGACGAGCCCGAGGAAGAGGTCGAGGCTATGCACAAAATCAAGGTCAGTCTCAGGAGTGGAGATCTACTCGAGGAAAGGCGCATATCCAGTGTCACAACTGTAAGCAATATGGACATTATGCCAATGAATGTTCACATAAAAATGGTGAGCATGTCAACATGGCAGAATCAAGTGGAAATACTGATGAAGAACTTACAGTCTTACTAGCACACCATGATTCCAGTAGCCAACAAGATGTTTGGTATTTGGACTCTGGTGCAAGCAATCACATGTGTGGAAAGAAGGAGTTTTTTGCCGAACTCAAAAAAGGGGCCTATGGATCTGTAAGTCTTGGTGACTCCTCAAAGTTGCCAGTTGAAGGCAAAGGGAAGATCAAGATCATCCAGAAGGATGGAAGAGAAGAATACATCTCCGATACCTACTACATACCAGGTATGAAGAGCAACATTCTGAGCATTGGTCAACTGCTCCAGAAAGGGTACATTATACATATGGAGAACATGCTTCTCACTCTCAGGAATGCAAGGAGAAAGCTTATTGCACGTGTTCGAATGTCAAAGAACCGGATGTTTCCGTTGAATTTGAACACAAAGATTGGAAGCTGCAACATCGGTGTAATGGAAGATGAGTCATGGAAATGGCATCTTCGATTTGGCCATCTTAATTTCAATGGCCTAAAGTTGCTGTCAAGTGGAGGAATGGTTCGTGGTCTACCCCAGATTGAAGCCACACGCCAAGTATGTGAAGGTTGTGTGCTTGGCAAGCAAGCACGACTATCGTTCCCTGTTGGTGATACATAGAGAGCAAAGGCACCACTGCAGTTGGTGCACACAGATATATGTGGTCCATTGGATCCCATGTCTTATGGAGGTAATAGGTATTTTATTACCTTCATTGATGATTTCAGTAGAAAGACTTGGGTCTATTTTCTCAAGGAGAAGTCAGCTGCCTTAAAAATTTTCAAGGAGTTCAAGGCACTCACAGAGGCAGAAAGTAACCACAAGCTTGTGGCTGTGAGATCAGATAGAGGTGGAGAGTACACCTCCAATGCTTTCCAAGCATACTGCAAGGAGCAAGGAATTAGGCATCAACTTACTGCTGCCTATACCCCACAGCAAAATGGGATAGCCGAAAGAAAGAATCGAACCATCCTTGACATGACAAGGTCCATGCTTAAGGAGAAGAATTTGCCAAAAGAGTTATGGGCAGAAGCTGTAGCTTGTTCGATTTATTTGTTGAATCGATGTCCAACAAAGAGTGTCAAGAGGATGACACCACAAGAGGCTTGGAGTGGATACAAGCCGAATGTTACACACCTAAGAATTTTTGGGTGTGTTGCATATGCTCAAGTTCCAGAAGCCAAGAGGAGGAAACTTGATGATAGAGGTGAGAAGTGTGTGTTTGTGGGCTATAGTGAAGAGTCCAAGGCATACAAGCTCTACAACCCACTAACTGGCAAACTAGTGGTTAGTAGAGATGTCATCTTCAGTGAGGAAGAGACATGGACGTGGAACAACAAAGAAGTCAGTAAAGAGAAGATCGTCTCCACTGATTTTGAAGAACCAGAAGTTGTACCACCGATTGAGCAACAACCTGCTCAAACAATCACAACAACTCCAATGCACAGAATTGCAAGGAGTGGTCCTACATCTAGTGAGGAAAGCAGCTCCTCAACTCCAGTGAGGTTAAGGAGTCTCACAGAGATTTATGGACAAGAAGAAGAAGAAGAAACCAACTTTTTCTGCTTATATGCAGACCACGAGCCTTTCTCATTCAATGAAGCTGTGGAAGAAGATTGTTGGAAGAAAGCCATGGAAGAAGAGATCCATGCCATCGAGAAGAATGACACTTGGGAGCTGACAAAGCTCCCACCAAATCAGAAGGTTATTGGTGTCAAGTGGGTTTACAAGATCAAACGCACTGCAGATGGGAGTGTGGATCGATACAAATCAAGGCTTGTAGCAAAGGGCTACAAACAGAAGTATGGAGTGGACTATGATGAAGTCTATGCTCCAATTGCGAGACTTGACACGGTAAGATTGCTAATCTCTCTTGCCGCACATCATAAATGGAAAATTTATCAACTAGATGTCAAGTCAGCCTTCCTTAATGGAGTACTTGAGGAAGAAGTGTACGTGGAACAACCGGAAGGCTTCCAAGTACAAGGAGAAGAAGATAAGGTGTATCGTTTGAAGAAGGCTTTGTACGGCCTCAAGCAAGCACCACGAGCTTGGAACTCAAGGATCGACAACTACCTTCACCAAAATGGATTTCAGAAATGTCCATACGAGCATTCAGTTTACATGAAGAATGGTGAAAAAGGGGAGTTCTTAATTATTTGTCTCTATGTAGATGATTTATTGTTTACAGGAAACAATGAGGCAATGTTCCATGAGTTCAAGCAATCCATGTTCAGTGAATTCGAGATGACTGACAATGGATTAATGTCATACTTTCTTGGCATAGAAGTGAAGCAAGAAAGTGATGGTATCTACATCTCTCAACAAAGGTACATGAGAGACATATTGAAGAAGTTCAATATGGACAAGTGCAACACTGTCAATACCCCAGTCGCAACTGGATTGAAGCTGTCCAAAGGAGGAGAGGGTGAGTTTGTAAACTCAACAGTGTACAAAAGCCTCGTTGGAAGCCTAAGGTACCTTACAATCACAAGACCTGATATAGTTTATGGTGTTGGACTCGTGAGTCGATACATGGAAACACCAAGGGAGTCTCATTGGCTGGCCGCCAAGAGAATTTTGAGGTACATAAGAGGTACTCTAAACTATGGTCTATTTTATAATTTTGGTGAAGATGCAAAATTATTTGGTTATTCAGATAGTGATTGGGGAGGTGACCAAGATGAAAGGAAAAGCACAACTGGCTATGTGTTTTTTCTAGGATCAACAGCTTTCTCATGGACTTCAAAGAAGCAATCAATTGTTGCTTTGTCATCATGTGAAGCCGAGTATGTTGCTGTAGCCTCAACCGTGTGTGAGGCAATTTGGTTAAGAAATCTGTTGAAGTCAGTGTGTCATCCACAAGTGGAATCGACTGTGATTCATGTAGATAACGTGTCTGCAATCAAACTTGCAAAGAATCCTGTTCAACATGGAAGGAGCAAGCACATTGATACCAGGTTCCATTTTCTAAGGGACCATGTGAAGCAAAAGACAATTGAACTTGTCTACTGTCACACCAAGGAACAAGTGGCAGACATCTTCACAAAGCCATTGCCAATTGAAACATTCCGGCTACTGCGTGAAATGCTAGGAATGAAGGCGTTTTGATTTGCGGAGGTGTGTTGGAAATTCAAATCAAAACAGGTTGTAAAATGTTGCTGCTAGCTATTGTTGAAAATCAATGTCAAAGTTAGACATTGAAAGTTAGGCAATGTTAGGTATGGTTGAATAAAAATTATTAGGTGCAATTAATGTGTTTTGTGTGGTAATAAATAATCTTAGTTTAATCATTTGGTTTGCTATAAATACCCAAGTTCTCAAGCATTGTAAATCATCCCATCCAAATCCCACTTCCAATTGTGAAGAAGCTTGTAAGCTTTCTTATTCCAATAGTTTATAGACCTTTTCATATATCAAAGTCCAAGTGTTTAGCCAAAGCTTGTTGCTTCCCTCCTTTCTCTATTTCTTTCTTTGTCCAATTTTATTTGAGAGTGCAAAGTGAAAGAGGTGTGATAGAGTTTGTAAACTTATCACCCACATATTTTGGTATTGAGTTAGTAAACTGTCAAATACCAACAAAAACACCCGTTTTCGTGTACTAGCTCGCTCAGCTCCTCCATTGATGGCCTGTACGTTGGATGGTTGAAAGTGTCCAGTTTGTCTTGGCTTATTAACCCCTGCAATGCTCATACAAATTTAAGTGTTAAGATTTCAGAAAGACGGGTCAACGGTCCACCACTAATTACACGATGAACATCTCAATTATTGACAGGCTTGATCATTTAGCATATAGAATTGACCTTTAGAACTTTTATTCTGGGTTTTAAGTATTTCATTTGACTCTAAGGCTAAAACCGAAGCGATTAACTAATCCAAGACTACGATCAATAAGAAGCACCAGTAAGCCTCTAGGAGCGAGCTCTTCCGCTCGAGCATCCAGAAAACACTTCATGTCTTTTGCATTCTGAACTGAATATGCGTGACCAACTTCAATAGGCGCATTCGAATAGTACATCCTTCCCTTGTTTAATATAGGCGAATTAAAGCCCCGCAATCTTTTAAAACATTAAAATTTGCCTCTATTGTAATTTTTCTCTGAAATTAGGTTATCTTCGTCTATTCAAGTTGAGAATACTAGCTATGAGACAAAAAAATGATAAATTTGAAAGACATTAGGAGTTAAAAACCAAACTGAAAGTTCATAAATGACAATGAGTAACCATCTGATGTAGGACAGATACATGTCACTTCCAACAAAGAAAGAAAAATAAAATAAAATGTTTCAGATTTTGAAAAAGAAGAATTAAAGTTGGAAAATGTTGGATTCATTCAATATGGTGACATAAAAGGCAGCAACAAATATTATGATGTCAAAATTGGGACCGTGACGCGGTCATAGAAGTGGTGTTCAATTCTCCTACAAAAGTGGCTTGAGCCATCTTTTGCATAAACTTGTCAACAATAGCAGTTTACTAATAAATAGAGCTTTTTATTATTTGTCTTTTGGGGTTCCAAGGGCTTTATTATCTGTCTTCTAGTTTTCGTCTTAATTACCTAAGTCTTTTGAGATGCCCCAAGGGGTTGTAATTTGTTTATTTAAACCATCTAGCTTCTTATTTGTAAGCATCTTTCATCTTTCAATCAATTATCAAATTATCCTTTAGAATTTTCTCAACTTTCTGGTGGACTCCAGACTTTGTTCCATAAGGGATTACACGGTAACCCTTTTATCACTTCGTGTTGCGTCACCATCTTCATGAGAAATTCTAAATTTTTATTAAGCTAGCAAGTGAACAGTGTTAAAAAAACTTAACAAAATTTTTGTTAAACTAGCAAGTGAATAATGTAAAAAAAAAAAAAAAAAAAAAAAAAAACAAAAAACTATTTTAGCAACTATGTTTAACTTTTCATCACCAACATCACTCTCTATTTTTACAAACTTTGAATATTTATATTAACAATTCAAACTCAACCTACTCATTTTCTAAAAAACCTTCTCTCTCTTCATGTTTTTCTTTGCTCAAGGGTCCACCCCTTGAGTTTTATTTTTATTAATATTTAGTTGATGAATAATTGCCACTGGTCTAAAAAACCTATCTTGGATTAGGTGGCTGGTCACCGTTCCAATTAATCCCTAATTGTTTGAAAATAAGAAATGATGTCCATACTTGCTTAGGCGCCTGCTTAGTCCGCCTAGGAACCCACCTAGGTCACGACTCTTACTTAGACAGGAAATAAATTACTTTCATTTTGTACTTTATTTTTCAATAAATTGTACGAGATTTGTTCAATACTTGAATAAGCACTCATTATATGCTTGTTCCCCCATGTTTTCAATATGTTCTAATACTTTTAATCTATATGTCATTCTAGTTTGCAATTTATGTATTCTAACACAATATAACAAGCCCATGGGTTAGGCCTTGTTTTTCACTTTTCCTTCTTAGCCCAATAATTGGGTATATAATCTGTTAACCCATTTACTTCTCCTTTGTTGCCTAGCAACCCAACAACCACTCTCTTGGGCTTGCAAGCCACGACAGCCCCATATTTTGGGTCGTCACTCATTCTTTTCACATATAGGTCCCGAAGCTATTCTCGCTCACTACATAAGTATATTGTGTTTGTTTGCAAGTATCATGAACCTAGAGTTCGTACATAAACTCGAACTTGAAATTTTGAAAATAAGTGCCATAGAAATTCGAAGTTTCATAAAACAATACACCCGTAAAAATCCGGAGTTCTTTTAGGTGATTTGTTAGGATTACATGTAGATGATGTCACATCCCGGCCCGAGGCGGATCACTTCCCAGACCCGCTCCACCACCGTAGCATGATATTGTCCACTTTGGGCTTACCATTCCCTCACGGTTTTATTTTTGGGAACTCACGAGTAACTTCCCAGTGGGTCACCCAAAAACAAAACTGTGAGGGAATGGTAAGCCCAAAGCGGACAATATCGTGCTACGGTGGTGGAGCGGGCCCGGGAAGTGATCTGCCCCGGGCCGGGATGTGACAATTGGTATCAAAGCCAATCCCTGGCCGGAAGTGTGCCGACGAGGACGTCGGGCCCCTAAGGGGGTGGATTGTGACATCCCACATCGCCCAGGGGAGTGATCCTTATATGTATATTCTCATCCCTACCTAGCACGAGGCTTTTTGGGAGCTCACTAGCTTCGGGTTCCGTAGGAACTCCGAAGTTAAGCGAGAAGGGGGCTAGAGCAATCCCATGATGGGTGACCCACTGGGAAGTTGCTCATGAGTTCCCAAAAACAAAACCGTGAGGGAATGGTAAGCCCAAACCAGACAATATCGTGCTACGGTGGTGGAGCAGGCCCGGGAAGTGATCCGTCCCGGGGCGGGATGTGACAGATGATGCTTTTAAAAACAACTGTAAAATTTAGTTTGTGCAAATTACTTTATTGTCCATAATTTTATTTTGTGATAGAAGATAAAAATATTTTTTCACCCTCTTATAGTTGACAAAAAATAGTTTCATTAATATGTGTTTTAAATTAACTTCTTCCTTACAAATCTATTATGTGTAAATAAACTAACTTGAAATAGGTCCAATTTTATGGAAAGAGATCCTCTTCGAATCCCTTTCACCAAATCCACCCAATCAATCAATCAATGCCCTTGAAATTTGATTCAACGGCTACAAACAGGGGGCCCCTTTAAAAGTTATAATAATTTTAGCCGTTGGACTAAATTTCAAAGGTCTAAATTAGTTGATTGGGTGGATTTGGTAGAAGACATCCAGAAATGATCCCTTTCCCAATTTTATGGCCTAACAATTAGATTAGTCCAATTTTTAGTTATTTTTTTAATTAGGTCTATGAATAGGACTCCATGTATCAGCACTTTGTGTTGTTAGGTTGATACTTTGTATTGTGATTACTATTTTACTCTACTATAGCTATTCAATGGAAAAAGAAAAAAAAATAGAAAATGATACGATCGGTACTTTTTTAGCGATTTTCTCTGAGAATAATCGCTTAAAAGATAGCGACTAATTTTCTTAAAAGTCGCTATCTTCATACCGATCCCTCCCTTTTTAGTTTTTTTTATTTTTTATTTTTTATTTTGTTAATGTTTCTTTTATTTTTCTTACCATAACAACAAACTATCATATTCGTGTTTTTCAAAATATATTTTTTCCATGCAAAATATATTATAATTAAATTTTAAACACTTGTAATCAATGATTTAAAACCTAAATTTAAAGATATTTTTCTATTTTCTCACTTTAAGAATCAATAAAAAATAGTTTCAGGACCTAATAATCGGTAGGATCACATCCAAAGGTTTTGCAATATTTTCCTTAACTCCAGCGCAAAATATTTCTTAAAGCTAAAAATTTCAAATTTTTTTTTTCACAAAAAACTGTGTACTATAAGCCAAAGTTAGAGTCATTCTATTCGCACCACATATTTCCTAAAATTAATTTAGGACATTTCCAAAATTTCGGACACCTATAAATCTCTTGGGGGGCCTCGCTATTAGTTATATTATTTTTCTATTTTTTTTTTCAACTCAGGTACCTTAAAAGCCCCTAAAGCTAACACAATCAATGTCAAAAGCCTCTTGAGCAATTACTTACATAAGACAATTAATGTATAATACTCGCGAATCATGTAGACTAGAATCATGTAACAAATACTAGCAAAAACGAAAACGACTCAACGAAAACATGTAAAATTACTTGTAGTGCTCATAGTTTCATGCGAATTCAAATTTGGATACTAATCTGCAGGAATCGCGAGGAAAATTCAAAACAGGAGTCGGATAGATTTTTTGATGAAATGACGAGATTTAATGAGTAACTTTTTTTTTTTAATACAACGATATATTTTACACTAAAAATGATGAAAGTTTTTTATGAAATGATGAAATTTGATTTGTAACTTAAAGTTCCATGTTAATTCTAGAAGAGTCATGATAAAACTTTCAACGACAGTCGGTGCAATTTTGTTTTCAAATTATGGACACTTTAATTGCTCTACTTATTAGACCTTATCTATGACTGTGCAATACATTAGACCCATATCAAAACATACGGATCAAGATCCTCTCCTAAGCAAAGGTTGAGGATTCTCCTGACCAAGCCTATCAAGCCGTTGAAATTTTATCCAACGGCTACAAACAGGGGGCCCTCTAAAAGTTATAATAATTGTAATCGTTGGATAAAATTTGAACGGCCCAATGAGTTTGGTCAAGAGGATTCTCATTAGGGATGGGCAAATACCCATTGGTTATGAGTAACCGCGGTTATCCGCCCATTTAAATTTGACGGTTACGGTTATGGGTAACTGTTTAGATAAATAAATGGTTATAGGTATAACCGTTTACCCGTGAAATTTAAATGGACGGTTATGGGTATTACCCGCGGTTATAAACGGGTACCCATTTAACTGTTTATTTTAATATATGTAAAACTAAAAATAAAAAAATTATAAAAAAAATTAGTTCCTAACTAGGTTTAGTATCCCAAGATATATTTGGTTATAAAGGATCATATAATATATATGCATGCCTCACTTGAGAGAAAAATATAGTTGATAGAACGAGCTAATATTTAATATATGCAATTGAATGTTCTAAAGCATTAGTGTTTGACAGTTTTGTTTTGAAGTTTTTTGGAGTTTTGACCAATTCAAGATAATGATTATCTTGAGTATTTAGAAACATATTATTATTAGATTATGTGTACCTATATATATATATATTTAATTGGCCTCAAGTTTTCAATAAATATTTGACCCCAAAATTAGAAATTGATTAAATGGCATGGATCGATGAACATATGTTTCTAATAAAAATCCAAATATTTATCAAATTAGCCTATTAGCAGACTGATGCGTTACATATATATATATATATATATATATATATATATGTATGTATGTATATGTATACAAGAATATTAATTAACCTACAACCATGCATGATTCTTGTAATAGATTGACCGTCAAATAATTGAGAGACATCGCATATATTCATAAATAATATTGCCGTTAATATAAAAATACATGTTAAGTGTACTCATAACGGTATTTAATAATTAGAAAAAAGAAAATTATGACAAATTTCTTTTTAATTTTCAAGTTGTTAAAAAAATAGGTAGACGGGTAAAAGAAAAAAGTAAACGGGCACGCGGTTATGGGTAAATGGATATGCGGTTATGGGTATGGTTAACCGTTTATAAACGGTTATGGGTATGGGTATACCCATTTATGTAAATACCCAACGGGTAAACGATTATGTGGGTAAAATCTTAAACGGTTATAGGTAATAACCGCGATTACCTGTCCACCATAACCGTTGCCTATTCCTAAGCCTGGGACACCTGCCGCAAAGTACTGCTTGTCTCGGGGGAGAGTGGCGGAAAGATAATTGAAATCATTCGAAACAAGGTCACTGAAGTAAACTTGAAATTCTGGTACTTGAATTGTAGTGTGCTGATATTTTTGAGCTACTGCATCAACTATGTTCTTGACTTGAATGAATGTTTTGGCTCCAACCGAACACCCCAAATGGGCAATCCGGAATGCGATTGAAATCGAAGAGTGCTGCGGATTTTCTATGTCGAGGTTTGCGAATATTGCTGGAACCAATCTTCCGGACGTTATAACATCAGCTGCCTTTCTCTACAAGACATTGACAATTAACACAATAGTTAGTTTCTTAATGATCAACATACGTACATTTTTTTTTTATTGAAGCAACATTTTACACTTCGTTCATCTAAACTATTGAGAAGAGAATTCAAACTTTGGTGCAAATTACGAGCACAAACCCTAAAAAACTTTGATAAGCTCAGATTTGCATACATACATGTTCACTTCGCTCAGTTATGTACGTGCCTTGTAAAGTATTTATGCATGATCCGAATGGTTTAGAAAACACAACAGTCAAACGACAAACTAGCGTTTGATGATCGATACTTACACACATGGGGAATTAATAATTCGTAGCTAGCACGGTAAACATACAGCATGACTCGGTTCGCTGGAGATTGCCCGGAGACATACCTGTAAATTAGAATTTTTGGCTTAGCTGTTTGGGCCATCTCCTCCCATCATAGGAAATATTTCATCTTCCATCTCTCCTCTCTCTCTCTCTCTCTCTCTCTCTCTCTCTCTCTCGGAAATGAAGTAGTCACTGAGAGAATGCTTAGAACTACTGAAGCATTGGAGGTGAACATGTGTATATATAATGTATGTATATATAATGATACTTGGTTTTCTCTGTGGATTTAGCCACAAATGCCATGATGAAAATTAAATGATATCAGATACTATTTTAGTATTCTTATTCAATCAATTCAAAAGATAAAAATAAACAAAAGTGTGGAAGCAAGGCCAACAATGTTGCACATTGCTTGGCAAAATATAGCTTGACAGTAACCAAACCTTGACGTGGGTTGAAGAACCGCCAGATATTATCTTAGATTCTCTATTTGAGGATAGCAACTCCATCTTGTAATTTGATGCAGAACGCTCTTTTTTCCTTAGACTGGGTTGAAATCCCCGACAAAGTTTTTGTTGAGGCCCTTAACGACGTGCAACCCTATTCTTAGCATTGTATGGATTCCCTCATTATTAATGAATATCGTACTTCTTCTCAAAAGAGAAGAGATGAATGAAGCTTTGTGAGTAAAGAGAACGAATTAAACAAAAACTTGAAAAATGGAAAAAGTTAAATTTCAAGTTATTTTTAGTCTTCAGTTTATGTAGCATTCCATATACGAAAAATGTAATATCCACGCAACCAGATATAGACGAAAAATTCGTAAATATATCGGCGAGAGAAAAATTGTCTAACTATAAAAGTTCATGATGATGATCGACTAAAATTAAAATTCAAGAAGAAAATTAGACATTAATGACAAATTCAGGGAAGGAAATCGACTAACACCTCAAATTCTTGAGTCTCGGGCATCTTTCTTTTAACCAATCTTCATCTCTCATTTTCTCATATATTTTCCCTCTATCTCACCAGGACTGTAAGATTTCTACAGATCCAAGTGCGTGTCGGTTATCCTCTTTCACAACCCCAAGAACAAAGAAGAGAGTGGAATACAGTTGGTCCCTCTGTCGTCGTCCACGAGAAGATATGCCGTGAAGCAAATGAAGCAAAATCCAACAGCCGACCATGCCCAATCAACCCATCATGGGCATTGGGCAGTGCGCAGTGGTGGTCATAAGAGAACCTCCTTCTACTTTGTCAACGCATCAACCAAAAACCCACTTCAATAATTCACTATCCTAAACCACTCGAAAATGATTAGATAAAAACTAGCGCCAAGCTACCTGATTATGACAACTCTCAAGCTGCGTTGGATGAGATCAAAAATACAAAAACATCGCGCTTTTGTGAGGGCTCTCAACATATGCCTTGATCCGGTGCCTCTATGCTCACGAAGATGCCACACCATAGGAGTCGTCTATAACGTAGCTTAAATTAGTGTCCACTCCCACCATTTCTCCCTCGAAATCCAACGTTGTTCACACCATAGGAGACCGCTCTCCGACTACACTTGATTTTAACCATAATGAACTCGACTGATCTTACGGAGTTGGTACAAAGAAGAAATAAAATCCACTGATCAATCAGAATTTTCATCGAGATCTATTAACCCAGTAATGGGAGGCTCGATTCAATACTACTACTTTACACCCATCAAATTAAAAAAAATGTCGACGTACCCTGCAAGAGCTCACTCCAGAGCACATACGCACCCAACAGCACTATATGACCACGTAAATCTACGAACTATATTAACCCGGTATCAGAGTCCATACAATTTGAGTTGTAGGTAATGCTGCGCTGACTTCAAACCCATCAAGCTGCTGCGCAGTCGGTCCTACTCACCCAGATCTACCAATCAACAAGCATTAGGTTATCATGGGATCGGAAATTCCCAAATACAGAAGAATTGAGTAAGTGTTGGATGCAAATGCAAACGCAACTCGTAGCAAAATCCGTTAATATATGGGCAGCTAACACTTTGATGCAAACACAATTATAAAATTTGGAAGAGAGACAACGTATGCGGGAAAATAGCATTCGAAAAGCCTTACCTGACCAAAATTGTTTTAAGCACTTGAATTGTTGCGGTAATTTGATGGTTGGTCAATCACTTTTCCAACTGCAATAGTCTTTCCTGCAGAACGTAGAAATAACCTTCACTACAACATGCCAAAAACATCCTCGATGTATAAAGAGAAGGACCCAGGCAAGATATTTAGTACCTTCAGTACGAAGAGTAAACCTCCCTAGTTGTGGAAAGTCCGCAAACTTCTCAATGCATATCGTGTTGCTGACCTGCAGGAGCACATGTGCCCAAGGTAAGTGAACTAAGAGTCATACAGATGTCCATAAATCATTTGCTCTACTCACTACGTTTAAAATTTACCACCTCTCTTTTTTTTAGGGGGGTTAATTACAAAATTACGACGATACATACCTGAATTTTGCACACAACAATGGCACCATTCTTGACAAAACGTATATGCTTTTTCATAGGTTTCTTCGTCTTCGGATCAATTTGACTGACAAGCTCAATAATCTCACATTCTTCAACAATTGAGTGAATATGCAGGACAGCTTTATAACCAGCCGTCAAAATTGCCTAATGAGAAGTATGGAGGGCTTCAGATAAAATACACATGTTCACCAACCAAGATCATATGAGAGAGAGAGAGAGAGAGAGAGAGAGAGAGAGAGTTCCTACATTGTCAAGCAGTTCAAGAATCTGCAACTGGGCGAAAAATTCTGTAACGGCAGGTATTGGCTTTGCTGCATTAACAAAAAAAAAGTATATTAAGAGCAAACATATGACATAAACATTGAGAACATCAGAGGGAGGGAGAGATAAAATAATACGATAACTGATTTTTTGAAACAAAAACGAACCAAAAACAGTTTCAAATAGTTTTCAATTTTTTCGTTTTTTTCTATTTCCATCTATCTCCCCTCCTGTTATCCTCACTTCTCTTACATCTCTTCACTTAAAAATAAATAAAAGCCAACTAGGTAGTAGTTAGTGGTGCTTCTCTTTCCCATGTCATGAGACGTTCCAAGTTTGATCCCCCCACCCCCCCACTGATAAATAAAGAAATAAAATAAATAGTGACAGTTTCTGTAAACAAATAAAGAGAATTGCTTCAAACTTTAAAGGGGAAAAAACGAACATGCAGCAGCAATGCAACTTTTTACTTTTAAGGAATAAAATACTTGAAAACTCTTAAGAATGGATAAAGAATCTAGTGAAACGCCATGAAATAGAACTTACCAACACTCGACACAACAAAGCCTGACAATATATCCTCATCATCAATGCCTGATAATCTAACCCGTAGATTTTCACCTGGGCCGGCACGTTTCACCCTATCTTCATCAATGTATATAGCAACAGCCTTCACTGGGACCTGCAAACGAACGTGTTAAATTGTATTTTTAGTATAAAATCCTTATAGAAAAAAGGGAAAATTATAAAGGAAAAAAATATTTGAAAGGAAAGAGGAAGGAACCTTGTTTGGCATGATAAACAATGAATCCCCTTCACGCACGGACCCAGATTCCACTTTGCCCATAACAACTGTTCCCATGTCCTTGAATTTGTCTATGATAGGCATCCTACAGAAAGGAATTCAGGGGATTAAAGAAATTTAAAGAAAATACATTTAACAATAAATCACCAATTCCCGTTTACTCTTGACAGTTTACTAAATCTCTAGGGAGCCAATGATCCCCACCTCATCAACCACCCTCCGTATATTTTCACTAGGTGCCAATGACCGAAATTCCATTTTCAAACAATATTTTGACATTGTAGTACAAGCCACTCCTCACACTACAAACTGACAATATAATGCTTCCTAGCAGAGTGCACTAATTAGTAACTGTTGGTACCTTTCAAGGGAAAAGAATATTTTGTAAATATTACAGAAAATGTCTCCTTAATAAGTGAAAAAAAATATAAACGTACATCAATCAGACTGCTTCAAAGAAAAAAGATAGATTCAATACAGATGCTTACTTAAGACGTTCAAAGGCAGGGTCCAAAAACAGACCACGTACCTGAATGGACCTTTAGGATCTCGTAGAGGAACTTCAATAGAATCAAGGGCTTCGAAAAGGCAGGGACCATCCCACCACGAACATACACTTTTATCCAATCTGGTTTTCATATTTGTTCCAAACAGGCCAGATATAGGTAGGAATTGCACATCTGCAGAAGCAAAGTGGAAACCAATGACATCCTATGTCAATACACCATAATACAAAACAGTGCCTCAAAACTTCCATTATTATCAGTTCAGATAGAAAAGAAAATAAATCAAAATGAAAGAAGAAATCCACTAACATAACATTTACTTCTTGACAGACAGGGTACAAACAAGAGAAACAAAAGCATAAAATCATGATTCAACTATACCCCTATTTTAATGTACTGACTTGAGCATACATATTTTCATTGAAATAAAAGGTTCCATTTTTGTTTTCTCCAATCTCAGAGATTGAGTAAGCTTTTGCAGGCCAAAGGAGTTGCCTATACCTCAACTCTCCCTTAATTCTTCTCATAATATCAAACAAAGCAAAACACGACTGTTAGACCATCTCCAAAGGAGATGTCAAATTATAAGAGTCAAATTACAAATGATGACTGATGTGGCAATCTGAAGCCTTATGTCAAATTTTGTACTTCTCCAACCGAATTGTCAAATGTTATTTTATTATTTAAATGGAGTTTTAAATGGTGGTTGTAATTATTAAAAAAATGTTGAAACAAAATTTTTATTGGTTGAAATGTTAGGTGGAATAAGGGACCCGCCATTAAAATTAATTAAAATTAAATTTGACATTTATGTCAAATTTGACTCCAAATCACAAAGCTTTCAAATCCAGTCAGCAAATAACTCGATTGAAGAGATTTTTGATGTCAAATATGCACAGTGGCATTCCACCTAGGATTTTGACATCTCCATTGGAGATACTCTTTAGTCCCTTTTTTCAATCCTTCTATCAATGTAGTGTCATCATGGTTTGAGAATAGTAAAATGATTCTGACCTATTCCCCAAAGGTATAAATTACAACTTGAAATCCACCATAATTACTAAGTCAATGGCATTAACCCAAACAAAGAGAAAATAGAAAGTAACATATGACTTCCCACATACCAAAACCATAAAATAACATATCTATAAGTTTTCGAAGAAATAATACATGTACCTTTTTTCACATTGTAGCCTGATGCTTTAAGGAATGGTACCATCTTTGACACAATTTCATCGTACCTGGAGAAATAATTAAATTAAAAGCATAACAAATCACTAATCAATAGGGGTAGGGGCACATACAAGAGAGGGAGGGTGTTAGATCCAAAAAATCGCTCCAACTGAGAGTAAAGTACCTTTCTTTTGACCAGTTCACAGTGGGCTCATCCATTTTATTTACAACAACAAGCATCTTGGACACACCCAATGTCTTAGCAAGTTGAACGTGTTCACGGGTCTGCCCACCCCTCTCATACCCGGTTTCAAATTCTCCTTTACGAGCAGAAATTACCTAAACAGAAAGAGAAAGGAGAAAAGCGAGATGCTATTACATATGCAAAATTTCCCTTTGCTGGATTGATGCAGTAATTAAGCATCACGGATGTAACTCACCAGTACTCCTACATCAGCTTGAGATGCACCACTGATCATATTTGGAACATAACTTTTGTGGCCCTGTTAACAAACATGTACGACTCATAATCACCCAAAAACAGCAAGCCAAACCATATTGTCCAAGAAAATAAAAAATGTGAGGTCTTGTGATTCGTGAAAAAAAAAAAAATTTAACTTACGGGTGCATCCAAAATTGTGAATCTTGATGTCTCGGTTTCAAAGTGGGCCCGCCCAACTTCAACTGTTTTACCCTGCAATAAGATATCCCAAAAAAAATAATTAGAGTCCAACAAGCTGTTCTTTTGGCAAAACTAGATGTTGTAAGCATAATTAGTTAGCATTTGACAATGACTTAAAGATAGGCAATAACATTGCAGCATCTTTGTATTCAAACCAATCAAACCATACCTTAACTCTCTCTTCTTCATTGGTGTCCATAATATACGCCATATACCTAGCAGATATGACATCACCATAGTCAATGGGCAGTGATCCAAGTACAAAAATTCATGCAGCATAAGTAAGGTCCATTTTTGCATCAGATGATACGTTAATGCAGTTGTGAACTAAAAAAATATTTCAAATGAACAACACATTAAGAAAACCAAGAGAAGGAATGAGATACCACTAAAGAAATGTTCTAACATTGTGAAAACCTATCAAACCTCACTAGCCTGTGAAATTGTTAACTAGTTATCTGCATGTGTCAGCTAAAGTCAAAAGTTACTGATATTTTGAGGGAAGATTAGGATCTTGGTGACAAGGGGGTAGGATATGCTCACCAGCTTTCCCTACTTTTGTCCTTTGCTTCTTTTTCATATTTTTGGATTGTACGATCATCAACCTGGCCACTAAGAAAAAGTATTTGGCCTCCTGTTGTGGACTTTCCAGCATCTGCAACCAAGAGAAGACACGTTATGAAGCCCCGTTTGGGTTCACAACAAAATGGAACATTAATGGCAACCGGCAAGTGTATAGTTCTAAGTTATAAAGGCAGGACAATAATCGAAAACGAGATTTTTTAGACAAAAGCAACATCATGAAAAAAATTAACTTACCAACATGGCCAATAAAAACAACATTCAAGTGCCTCTTCTTATCTAATTCCATGTCATCATGTTCTTCTTCTGGATCCGGGGTTTCCTTCTCCTTCCCTGCATATTCAGGCCAAACATTGATCTCCCAGAAGAACATTGGAATAGAATTTGGCATGGCAACTTATGTGTGATGTGGTAAGAGTTATTGTTTAAAAAAAAAAACATAAGACAAATAATAACAGACAAAAACAAATACGGACTGAGCTTCAATAGTACCTTTATGCTCAACTACAACTGACTTATCAGACTGTTTACGAATCTCTTCCCTGGAATCTGAAATTGTTCCAATATTTGGAGGGAAAAATAGAGTTAGTCTTCTATATCTATCTCCCATCAAGCCAAATTACTAGGCAAAAGCATCTAAAAATACATGCCCTACCTCCCATCAAAAGGATCCCGTACAAAATCAAAGTAGAAAATTACAGAAAGGAATAAAATTTAAGCCTACATATCAAGTCAATTGCGTCAAATAAGTTGAACCAACAAGATGTGAAGTGGGTAATCAAAAGCAATAGAAAAATTAAACAAGCATCGTCAATCATGCTACCATTTTCTTGATATATCTAACCAGTAACTGATAGTGATTTTGTACCCTCCAAATTTTCAATTTTAATGGTACTCTAGGCTTCGTTGTATTACTCATTACTCATTATAAGCAGTAGCTAGGAGCATTTAGTGGTAAGCATATCACAGGCTAATAAAGCACAATCAAAATATGCCCTCTCAACCCAAACCTCTACTCAACAAAATAATAACATAATAAAGTAATCGATGATACTACCAACCTTCCTCCATCTTATTATCATTCTCTACTTCCGGCTTTCCTTCGTCTGGATTAACAACCTCATTATCTTCTGCTACATTTTAACCAAATCATTGACTCAGAAATTAAATACTTACCATAGCACAGCTATCATAATCATTTATCTTAACCAAAACAAATAATTCAAATTCCCTTTTAGATTTACCTGCCGAATCAAGCTGTAACGATCGGATTTCCTCCTCGATATCTACCATTTACATAATTCATTATAATCAAATCTCAAATTCAACACAACATCAAATATTAACACCCCATTTTGGTTTAGAAACAAAAAACACCAAACGTTCTCATTAATTTCGAATAATTCATCACAAATAAGAGCCATGATGGCTAAACTTTATCCTGCACTCCTTCACTCAAATTACCAGAAATAAGGAGAATCGAAACAGATAAAAACAATAATTCGCAAACTCCTGACGAACTAGAATACAAGCAAAAAGGATTCAAATCAGAACTCATAAAATCGCCAAACAATCGCCTGGATCTACCGGAGCTTAATCGCCGAACAAAAACAATCTACAAAAATTAAAAATTAGAAAGAAAGGACACGAAAATTGGCGAAATTTTAAGAACCGAGATTTCTAAACAGATGATTAGATTAGAGGATTAGGGTTTAGAGTTGCGTACCCATGGATGGCGAGACTTCTGTGAGATTCTGTAGCAATCCGCTAGGGTTTTGACGAGGAGCGAGCGAGGAAGGAAGGAAGTGAGTGATAAAATGTGAACACTTGTGCTGCGTACTTCCTGGAATCTACTGGTATTGATTTTTTTAGAGGGTTTGCGAAACACTTTTGTTACTGTTTATTTTTAACGAAACAGATATTTTTACTTCTAAAAATTACTATTTATTTATACATTTATTTTGTCATTTTTATTAAAACTAAAGTTTTTAAGAATTTTTCGTTAATTTTTGTTTTATTTTTTGGATTTTTTTTAGAAAGTTGATCATTTTTTTAAAAAATAAAAAAAATAATTTAAAGAGAAGTTTGAAAAAATCTAAAGCAAACAAGAAGAGCGTTTTTTAGCTTGGTAATCAAACTTTGAAAAGTTAATTTTCTGAAAGCTATAATACGGATGACATCAAACTTTGGTGCAACGAAACAAACACATTGTTACACGACATTCGAATTAGCTTGAAGCTAATGAATTTGAAAAAAAAATCAACTATGAGCGATAATCTAATTAACTAAGCTAACTTGCATCAATTACTACGGGAAGAGGGATAATTTGTTTTCTTTCTTTGACAGTCACAGAGGTATTCGAACTTTACTGCATAAAAAACAAAATAGAATGAGAGGTTTGAAGATTTTCTATTTTTGGATTGCAAAGCCTTGGTCTAATGGCTACTTCAACAGGCCATATTTTTCAATTCCAAAGATGGGGCCCAAGCCCAAATGCAGATAGCAATTGGGTGCATGTATATAAATCTGACTCCGGGCCCAATCCGTTATTTGGATTAGACTCTGGTTTCTTCATTCCTTAATTCCAGCCTGGCTCAGTTCGTTAATATTTTAAAATTTTATTATTTTTGTTTATGAATTAAACAAAAATAAGGCTTTTTAGTTAGTATCACTCTTTATTTTTATCTCTGAAATTTGAAATCAATATAAAAATAGTTCTTAAATTTGTTCATCATCAATTATTTTTTGTTATTCAATAAAAAATTCTGTTAAATAACGATCAATTGATAAAAATATTCTTAATTTATGATACGCAATAAACGAAAATGATTTGTTAAAAATTGAAAGTATTTTTGTTATTTTTTTACAAAATTACCAAAATTAGTGAACAAACTCAGAAAGTATTTTTATCAATTTTAAATCTAAAAGCTTATGTCAATCACAATCAAATAACTGTTTTAGTTAATGAGACAAAATAAAAATGAAAGAAATAAAAACTAGATGACAAATAGATAAGGTAATGATAATTAGGAAAAGGTTCCTCGTAGAATCTGGAAATTTAAAGATCTAATAATTATGTCCGTTAATTGTATATTATGATATCAAAAATTATTTTAAATTTTAAATTAAATATAAATAATACTTAATAAAAACTGATCGTATAATTTACAATGAACAAATATAATTACAAAATCCTCTAAATTATTGGGAAAAGGAGGATCCTTTCCTCATACCTCAGGACAGTGAGATGTGACCTTGGATTTTGTGGTTATACTCGTGTAGCCCTCACCATAATTTACATGGACATTGCCATCTGACGGATCACTTGTAACGAGGCGGAATCGGAATAGTAAGGAGGGCATCTTATGACAAAAATCAGATCAAAGAGGCGCACGTTAACAAGCCTACACGAAGCAGGGACAACTTGCGCACAAAGCAGTTGGTCCCACCGGCCCGAGGCTGAGCTGTATTATCACATCGACGTCGCTTTTGTCTGATCACAATGGAAATCTTAACTTAACAGCTACCACTCATTTCACCTCAGACTTTTTGTATTTTCTCGTAGCACCGCCACGTGTCGGACAACTTCTCGAACTTTAAGTTAAGGTCGACTTTCGAGCAGGCTTTCACGTGACAGATTTTGGATTCAATTGGTGTTATTTTGTAATGCGATTTAATAATTTTTGTTTTTATTTAAAAGTGAAAGATTTTATATTTGAATTTCGTAGATGATGTATTCGGTATTATATTAAGCTGCTCATGATGTGATTTTACCAAACTCTGCTCTCTTTAATATATAAATACCAATATAATCAAAAAAAAAATTACTACATTGATAAATTACACTATCGTTATAAAAAAAAAAACCTAAAATATTTCTACGAGTCAGTTTAATTTTGAATAAATAAACTACCATATCGAAGTCATCCGCTCGGTCCTTTTTTAAGACAAACAAGGTACGTGATTCGTGTTAACTATATATCTGGCAAGGATCTAATCAGAAACCGGTTCCCGAGACCGTATCCCTCCAGTCCTCCACTATTATTTCTTCTTTTTCTAAACCTAATATAAAAGTTGCCCTCCCTCAATTTTCACGCGTCCCTTTTGTCTGTCCATTCTTTGAATTTTAGAGGCTTGGTTTGAATGTTTGGTAGCCAGCCACATCTTATCAATCTTTAATCTTTATATTAATATAATACAAATACGGTTGAATAGATATATATATATATATATGGGTAGGTTTAGTTATTTAATTTTCTCTGTGTGGTTCCTTGGATCTTTGAGATAGATCCAAGTGAGTGGAAAACATCTGGGATTTTGATCGATGAAGGTTCGATGCATGGATCTAAATTCATATGTGATATGAAGCTACATGATTTGGCTCTGATGATCTGAGAAGTACATGTTTTCGTTTAGGGTTTTGATTTCTTGCTGCTGTATATGTTTATATATAACGTTTTTGGCTTTTGGTTATCTGATCTGAATCTTCTTCCTTGGAAGTTCTTCTGAGTTTTTGGATATTACATGCTGCTATCTAGGGTTTTTCAGCAGTGGTGAGTAAGGTGCTATATATAACTATATATATGTATGTATGTATGTATATGTAGGTAGGGTTAAGGGGTGGAGCTCCGTGAAGTCCAAAAGAAGGTGATGCTGGGTGGATAGAGCTGCTGAGCTATGGATCCCACAGTACTATATATCCAATGTTAGATCGGACCGGATCGGATCGAAGGGATGACAGGCCTGTGGCTTGCATATCTCAGGAGCTGCATTACCCGTAAGCTACCTCTTTTTTTGGATTGAAGGGAGCTCTACACCTCTCTTTCTCTTGCTGTTTCACCTTGCTGATGGTCTACTGATTCTCCACATGCTATAGATTCCAAGTATTTTCTGTTTGTAGTTGCTTTATCTTTAAACATGAACTTTTACATTGTCGATAGATCTACATATTTCATGACTCTTGAGATCTATATATAAATATTCTAGTATATGATCCGACGTGTATATATATATATATATATGTATATATATGACATGTACCAGATGACTCTGGAGATCTATATATAAATATTTTAGTATATGATCCGCTGTGTATACATATATATGTATATATGACGTGTACTGGATGAATGAAGAACAGGATGTGAATTGTGAAGCCCAGTATATATATTTTAGTATATATACTGTATACACAACCTAGAAAATCCCCGTATATATGTTCTAGCAATTATTTGTAGTGTACTTAAAAATTAAAATCAATAATGTAATGAATTTAAAGTTTTTATGGATCTATTTGATATTATGATTTTATACGGCCATAATTTAGAATTTCTCGAAACGTGAGGAGTATATTTCTTAAACGATTCTACGGGGGAGTATTGTTCATTTATTTGATTTATTCAATTTAAAGGTAGAAAGTAAAAATGAGGAGAAAAAAGTGAGGAGAAAAAAGTGTGATAATCACTTGTTTTGGAAAAGCATTTGGTGAGTCGCGACTCGCGAGACACGCTTAAATTCATCTGCAGTGTATAAGCTTTGGTGGTTGTCGACCAATAACAACGAATTCGTGACTTATTACGTGAAATCGGCTTTATAAATTATTATAGAACATAACTGTGATTGGTTTTGCGTCAGGTTTTTCGATAATTTCAAGTATTTTTTATTATACTCTTTCCAAGTATGACAAGAAAATCAAGGATCTTTATCTGCATCTCAAATATTTTTATTATACTCTTTCCAAGCGATATTTCTATTTGAATTTGATACGTAATGTATCGGAAATTATATTTGCCGATACGCTTGAAAGTTGTTTATGTTTCATAATCTTACCACCAATGACCACAACGAGAAGGCTAAGCAGATGTAGATTCGGTAATACACAAATCTCAAAACATACCACTTTATATGTTTAAAGGCTATTTACTGCTGTTGTTTAAGTAAAAAATAGATGTTTGCTAACTTATGACTAGATGTTCGACCGAGAATGTCTTGTACTGATTTGGTCAGGGTTAATCACAATCCCCTGAACTGGACGGGCCTGCCCCCGGCTCCGACCCTGGCCGAAGGAGTCTCTGCGTGTTATTTCAACACTAGGAGGTACTGGGGTTTCTGGAGAGTGGCCGGAAATGCAGAGGGCGCCTGAATCATCTTGCTGCCAGAATACTTCAACCATAACACCACTTGGATGCTCTGCAGACTCGGTTCCTGGAATCCCCACAAACCTAGCTCCTACTGGTATCTGCACGATTATTAGCGTAAGTAACGTACCAGTCGTGTTGAATCGCGCAAAAATAAATTTATTGCAAGCATGTAATATCGAATTGCAAACTGTTTTGTGTTTACCTGAACTGAGGCACCAGATGCTAAAGTGAGAGTGACCAGCCTCCCCTCTGCCGTGGCAGCTTCTAGCTCCGCCTGCCCTGCGATATTCAAGAACACTTCTTCGAGAGTTGTAAGCCCGAGTTGGATGTCCGCTATACCAAATTCTCTTTCTTTGTTTTGGAGCTCCGCGAAAAAATTCTGTTATAAGGTTATGAAAGAATTTTTAATGCTCTGCATATATACAGTTTTAATGCGACGTAGCATGAAAGAATTTTAGCCAGACGATGAAATGTTTACCATCAGAAGTCCCTCTCTATCATGAGGAATAACAAAGGTCAGAAATTCTCTGTTCTCTTCTTTTGGTTCAACACCCAAATGCTGCATAAAAGTTTTCCCACGTTAGAAACTAATGTGTTATACGCATGAAAGAAGTTTGAATTGTTCAAAACTAACGTACGTATTTAAAGAACTCCTTCACAGCCTCATGATGAGATGTAGCAACTGCATCCCTACTTGGAGGCCTTTGTTCATTCGTGCTTCCGCTGAAGCTCACATTGGCGATAAAACCAGTTCCAAACCTCGACTTCAGCCTGATTGAA
Source organism: Pyrus communis (assembly GCF_963583255.1). Classification (NCBI taxonomy): domain Eukaryota; kingdom Viridiplantae; phylum Streptophyta; class Magnoliopsida; order Rosales; family Rosaceae; genus Pyrus; species Pyrus communis. The sequence continues at coordinate 25,165,204 of NC_084814.1, forward strand.
GTTCCAATGCAACGGAGCCTACCCTTTGCCATTATTCCAATCCTGTCACCTAAAATGTCGGCTTCTTCCATCGAGTGAGTGGTTAGGACAATTGCACGGCCTCTTTTCGCCCCCTCTATGACGTCCCATACGTGCCTCCTTGTTATCGGATCCATACCAGTTGTCTACATATCATAAACTAAATCAGAAAAACAGAGATAGTAGATGTACTAATGAAGGGAGAAATACAAATTTCCATACCGGTTCATCTAAGATAATCAACTTTGGATCACCAATAAGGGCTACTGCAAAACTCAGGCGACGTTTCATTCCTCCACTGTAACTCCCAGCCCTGACTTTTGCTGCCTCGGTGAGTCTCACCTCTGCCAACAACTTCTCAGCATCCTACACTTGATGAGCATTCATCTTATAAAGAACCGAAGAATCCTCATGTGAAAAACCAAATTCAAGTTAGCGCAGCACGTACTGATTTTACTGAAGCTGAGGGGAGGCCTTTAATACTAGCGAAAAGGTGGAGGTGCTCTTGCCCGGACAACGCATTCCAAAGAATATCAAACTATCAATCGAGACAATTTACATACAAAATTAACTCGAAGTTTTCGAATGAGTTGCTGCAATGCAGTAAAAACTATGTAACTTGTATGTTTTTGCAAATTTCAGGTTACCACACACATTGTCTTCTTGAAAAAGAACAGCGAGAACCAATTTCGCCTTTTGATTTACTGATAGTAGACCACAAAAGCTCTTGATCAACGGTGACCAAGACAACATGACTATATAAACATATGTACTTATGAGACAGACCGAGAGAGAAAGAGCACCTGCGGACAAAATCCTATGATTTTTCGAATATTTGCCATACCAACAGAGCTCCGGGCGGAATCTCCATAAATCAAAGCTGTTAACAAAGCATTTTACAATTTCAACATTTCCGTATTGGGATCATCTTTGTGAGAAATTTTTCAATCAACGAACTCAAGAAAAATTACGCAACAGTATTACCATCTCCTCCAGTAAACGGTGTGATGCCGGTTAAACAACTGATTGCAGTGGTCTTCCCGGCTCCATTCGGACCAAGTAGACAAAATAACTGATCCTTGGCAAAGTTCACCCACAATCCCTGAGAGTTATTCAAAATAAATCAGTTGCTACTATATTATTTCGTTACGAAAAACCTGAAAGGCTGAAATATATATATATACTGCAACTGGCACAACCAGGAAAAAAAAATAGAATTCGTAAGACATAACTAGGTAAAAAACAAGGGAGGATAACCAAAGGGCAGATACGACAGATTACCTTTACAGCATGGTGAGGCTTAGTCCTCCTGCACTTGCAACAGCCAATACTGAAGGTACCGGGATATGTCTTTACAAGACCTCGTATCTGAACTGCAATGTTCGGATCAACTGTGCCTTCCTTAGTTTGTTGTTTGACAAGGTTCTCCTCTTCAAGGACATCTTCATCGTCTGGAGTAAGATGCTCCTTTGGTGGAACTGAACCGATGCAACTACATATGCCACCCTCTATGAATAGAAAGGAAACACCGCTAAGTTACCATGCAACAAGAGAAACTCAACCACAACCTTTCAGTCGTATTTACCTTTCAATTTGTTTCCACCTTTCCCTGTCCAGTATCCGGGATTTAGAAAGTAGAACACTGATTTTCTCACACCAGATACATTTGGAATGATATTATCGAAGTAGATAGCCAATATAAACCAGAGGAAGAATGTAGACACCAGCCATTTATAAATGCCATTCTGTCAAAGTTCAAATGAAAATTTTAGAACAGGAAGGTGTATGAAACATTGGAAGAACTTATAAAATATTTGGTAATTTTTTTCAATTTTAGGATCAATGAGTTTACTTACAATTGTCATAAGACAATCACTATAGTAATTTGCCGGGCATTTGGCCCTTCTACTCCAGCTAATCCCAATATCTTGTGGATTGGCTGTTGCTTGAGCAAGTAATACTATAGCTCTGGCAAGAAGGTTAGGTGGGAAAAATGACCAGAGTATTCGATATTTCATCTTGAAGTCTGTTGAATCATAGGGAAAACCAAACGCTGTAACAATCTGCAAGACAAAATGGAATATGTTATCAGTATTACGAGAAAAACCCCAACATATAAATCTTGAATCAGGGAAGTCTTGCCTGGGTTATAGAGCCGACAATAAACACCGCGAAACCGAGAGTTGTTGATGAAGATGAGTTCCTTAAGAAGGTTGACAGCAGAAAGGAAAAACTAATCTGGCAACAAATTGCAGTAAGTGGATCAGAGATTACTAGATTGGAAATAGTAGAAATAAAGTAAAAGAAGTAATTGCTTGAAACATTCTTACCATATTGAGTTGGAAAAGGAAGAAGACAAGGAATACAACTGCAAAACTGTTCTTTAGGAAAAAATCAAATCGAAACAGCATTCCAAAGAGAACTGTGAAAAGTGATGACAATAGTACCACAATTCCGTCCCATGTGAGCCATGAGAACCAATATGCAGTATCGTAAAGGCCCATCATTGTCATCACCTGCAAAGTAAAAGAACAAAAACATGAATACCAACCTGATTTTGCATATACGAAATCAAAACTAGCCATACACAAACACAATGAACTCCACAGCAGGGAAAAGAAGAAACCCAAATTACCTGCCGAAGCTTTAGTTCTTTCTCTGTGATCAAAGAGGACATTTGAAACACAAAACCGAACATGGCAGCAGCAAAAAAGAAGGGTGGTAATAGTTGAGCCAAATCAATGGAAACCTCCCGGTTAGGGTGTGCGAATTCCTTGAGCGAAACATCCCAGCTAAAATTTGGAACTGTTATACGCATGTTAAGGTCATGATGGTAACAATGCAAGCGAAGCTTTTTTCAACGAACAGAAAAGGAATATGAGAAACAAGACATAGTACCTCCAATCAGAGATCTAGCGATTTCACGCTCAGCAGCAATCTGAAGCGGTATTTGAAACTTGAAAGTCGAATCTTCGTATCGCCCCCGGGCTTCAACAGGAGTAGAATTGGTCTGTATGCCATAGCTGATCACAGTGGCGTTTCTTTCCACAAAATGCAAAGCTCCTGAGCAATGCAGAGGATTATTAAATAGCCATGTATTTACTTCCTCTTTCGTTCCAAACGATTTGACCTGTACAAGTAAAACCACCTCATTACAAACAATCTAACACTATCAATTTAGCCAACAGACTACCACATAAATCAAACTGCCTCACTACAAGGTGCCTAAAACGATGAAATCTAACTAGTCGAACTTGTCAACAACCAAATCTGAATAGTTTGAAATCTCAAATCTTTAGTTTGTGGAACAAAAGTTCCACGCATTCCTCCTGTTTTCGGAATAAATTGAACAAAATTTATGCAACAAAAGGTAAATTAAATGCCATCACATTGCCGGTGTGGCTTAAGACTGCTTCTGGAAGGGCTACAATCACTTTATGACGAACCAAATGTGATTGTGAAAACAAATTACATGCCTTTCGTCGTAGAAGCGCTTTCTTGAGAAGCACTTAAAGCCCCAAGTGCTTTTCCAAGAAAGTACTTGGTTTTACAATCAAAATTTCAATGAATTTCCAATTAAAAAAAAAAATCTAACAAACTCACTTATGAGCAGAAACGTTTACTAAGAAAAGAAAGAAAGCAAACAGCATTTTCCTCAACTTTCTCGGTAACCAAACACAACGCAACAATCCGAACTCACGCATACCTTCGACGGCGTAATCGGCCGGCCCGGATTATTCGCCATAATCCCACTGACAATACTACTAATCCTCGCGCTCCCATTTCCGCTCCACACGAAATCGAAACACGGCTTTTCAACAGAGTACTTGCGCTCGCACGGCGGAATCGGCGGCGAAACCAGTGGCTTGGGGTCCCTGACGCTCCGGAAGTCGGCGGATTTCTTGTTGCGAGCCTCGAGGCCCTCCTGGATGAAGAAGATGAGGACGATGAAGAAGAAGGAGGCGAAGAGCTGGATAAAGGAGGCTCTTTTGCTCCGCCACGAGATCAGGAGGTTCTTCCTCAGCAGCGCCTTGTACTGCTGGAACAGCAGCGGAAAGCCGCTCCGCAAAGCCATCGGTTCGGGTTTTCCGGACCCGAATGTGAGTTCTCGGGTTTAGTGATGGAAGTGAGAGAGGCGGAGTTTCATTGTTTTATGCTCAGGAGTGACGGTTTTTATTTTCTGTTTTTGGAAAGGCGCGGTTTTGCCCGTTTGGGAAGGCGAATTGGGGTGAAATTACCAGATTAGTGCTGGATTCGGCTTGTTTTTTACGGGTTTGCCACTGCCGCGTTTTTACATTTTTTCCGGCGGCGACGGGAGTTTCGCCGAGTTTTTGTGTAGAAGTGCTTTTACTCGTTTGCCAAAGTTGCTCATTTGGATATGCTTGTAAGATGGTTAAAAGTACTTTTAGAAAAAAAATTTTGATTTCAAAAACACTTAAAATGTTTTATGCCAGAAGCACCAATTACGTGCTTCTTTTAGGAAGCACTTTAAATATTTTTTTTCAGAATTTACTTGTATTTTTATTAAAGATCGGTACCAAAAACATTTTCACGAAACACGCTTTCATTCATTTCATTGAAAGTGATCAATGATTTCTATTTTTTTACAACAAAATGAATCACTTCTAATGAGTAATCGACCAATTACGTGCTTCTTTTAGGAAGCACTTTAAATATTTTTTTTCAGAATTTACTTGTATTTTTATTAAAGATCGGTACCAAAAACATTTTCACGAAACACGCTTTCATTCATTTCATTGAAAGTGATCAATGATTTCTATTTTTTTACAACAAAATGAATCACTTCTAATGAGTAATCGACCAAAAAAAAAAGAAAAAAAAGAGTAACGCCAATTTTTTTGGTTCGTATTCAATGAATAACGGCTATTATTGTTTGTCAGATAAAACACTTTCGTTTCGTTTTGAGAGCTTTTATATTTTTTGTATTCATCTGAATTACTGTGAGAAAAATTCATATTTAAGTTCAATGTAATCGCTATTATTATTTGTCATATAAAATAAGAAAAATTTATGAAAAGGGTTAGAAAACTTTAAGATTTAACAAAAAAAACAAAATAAAATGTAAAGTGAATAGTACCAGGATTGATTTTTTACTGTAAAAATATGGTTTTTCGTTAAAATGAACAGTAACAAGAGCTTTTTGTTAAAGTTCTCTATAAAATACTCTCATCTAATTCAGAGTACTTTATAAAAATTTGGATTCATCTGAATTAAGAAAAATTCAAATTTAAGTTTAAATCCAACACACTGCTCTAAGAACTGTTTATGTAGGTGTAGTTTTTTACAAAATTTCACTAAAAGTGATAAATGGTCTCTTTATTTTTCACACAACAAAACAAATCACTTCTTACGAAAAATGTAATTTTTTTTCATTTGTACTTAATGAAGAACGGCTATTATTGTTTGTTGGAGAAAAAACTTCCATCTCGTTCAAAATGCTTTTAAATTGTTTGTATTCATTTTGAAGAAAATGTACGATATTCATTAAGCAAATCAGAATACGTACAAAATAAGGATAGTGTGCATAATAGGTCTTGATAAAAACCTTGCCGGAATTTCAAACCAATCGAATGGAAAAAGAATGTCCTGCACCACAAAAGGACATATCCTCAAATGAACAATATAAGTGAAAATTACAAAGCATCATCGAACAAAATATCCCTAAGAATACCCGGAGGCTCTTCGAACCACATAAACTTTTATTTGTATTCATTTGGATTAATATGGAAAACATTAAAAACATATGGTGGAGAAATAGAGAGGCTGAGTTGGATGCGATAATAAAATGGTGGAAAATCATATATATCTTAATCAAGAATGACGCGGTATTACGAATTTAGAATTTGTTTCGTCCTATGTAATTTCCAGGAAAAATTCCAAAATTAATTTGCCATCTATATTTAACTACACGACGTCTTAATTAATTGGTTAATTTCCATTTGTGCCACTTTAATTCTCTAGCTAATATATTTTCTACACAAATACATCATTAACCCTTGATTAGGATAATCCTACTCTAATTAATCTTAATCTTAATTTTTCCTAATTGTCTGTATGACGTGTTCCATTTATTTTGATTCCCTTCATTAATACTAGCATTTGCCTACACACTTTGTGTGTATGAATATATTTTTTTAGAAAATGAGAATGAGAGAGGGAGAGAGAGAGAACATTGGGGAGTGGGAGGTTTTTGTTTTTGTTTTTTTTTTTTTTTTAATATTGGAGGTAGTTTAACATTATTAGTAGGTGAGGCTTCAATAAAAAACAGTAAAATTTGGACTTGTGAAATTACATTATTGCCCATCATTTTTTTTTTTTGTGTGATAAAAGACTAAGTTGTCTTTTACCCTCTTTTGGTTGACAAAGAGGGCTTCATTAATTATTATTTTGAAGAAAATGTACAATATTCATTAAGCAAATCAGAATACGTACAAAATGAGGATAGTGTGCATAATGGGTCTCGATAAAAATCTTCCTAGAATTTCAAACCGATCGAATGGAAAAAAAAAAATGTCCTGCACAACAAAAAGACATATTCTCAAATGATCAGAATAAGTGAAAATTACAAAGCGTCATCGAACAAAATATCCTTAAAAAAATCTGGAGGCTCTTCCAACCATACAAACTCTTGTTTGTATTCATTTGGATTAATATGGAAAACATTAAAAACATTTGGTGGAGAAATAGAGAGGCTGAGCTGGATGCAATAATAAAATGGTGGAAAATCATATATGTCTTAATCAAGAATGACGCATTATTACGAATTTAGGATTTGTTTCGTCCTATGTAATTTCCAGGAAAAATCCCAAAATTAATTTGTCATCTATATTTAACTACACGACGTCTTAATTAATTGGTTAATTTCCATTTGTGCCACTCTAATTCTCTAGCTATTCTATTTTCTACACAAATACATCATTAACCCGTGATTAGGATAATCCTACTTTAATAAATCTTAATCTTAATTTTTCCTAATTGTCCGTATGACGTGTTCCATTTATTTTGATTCCCTTCATTAATATTAGTATTTGCCTACACACTTTATGTGTATGAACACATTTTTTTAGAAAATGAGAAGAGAGAGGGAGAGAGAGAACATAGAGGAGTGGGAGGTTTTTGCTTTTGGTTTTTTTTTTTTTTTTTTTTTAATATGGAGGTAGTTTAACATCACCAGTAGGTGAGGTTTCAATAAAAAACCGTAAAATTTGAACTTGTGAAATTACATTATTGCCTATCATTTTTTTTTTTTGTGTGATAGAAGACTAAGTTGTTTTTTCACCATTTTTTGATTGACAAAGAAGGTTTCATTAATAAGTAGAGATTTTCAAGATTATTATTTCCATATTTATGTAATTCCCAAAATTCAATAATTCAAGAACATAACAAATGGGGAAGGGTGGCAACTGGCAACAATTTATATGCCGCGTCACGGGTAAACTTGTTACTTCCTTTCTTTTTCTTCTTTTAAGAAGTATCAGCGAGTGATTTAGTTATGACAATCCACTATTTTGGAGGATAAAAAAACTCACATATGCATTTTAGCCCCCTTAGTCACCTATTGTGTGATTCACGAGCGCTAAGAATTGAACTTAAAATATAACGTCTGTAATACGGGTATGAAATTCGTCTTCAACCATTGGATCGCCTCGTGTTGGTTGGTAAACTTGCTAGTTTCTAGTTCTCCAAAATTCATTTATATTAGTGCTAATTAATTTGGATTATGTAGTGGTTATTCGAAAATAATTTGGAACTTTGACAGGTTTTGAACTGAGCATTTAGTCTTTGGTGGCCACTGACATATCGAATTCGTGCTCCTTGAGTGTCAAGTTAGAGGATTCTCCCGGGTTTCCGCCATCAATGGCCGATCATTCACGCGGCCGCGGCCGCAGCCGTGCGAGCTTCTGGGCTCAGTCCAACGCTTTGCTCCGAAAGAACTTAACTTTTCAGGTTTACACATCTCTCACTTTTTGCCCTAGTTTTATTTTTTTTCGTTTTTCATATTTTACATGAGCGATATTCTACTCAAAATTTTATATTTTTATACATGGATTATTTTGCAGAAACGAAATATGTGCTCGAATATATCGTTGGTGTTGATACCTGGATTGCTCTGCTTGATTTTGCTTGGCATCCAAATTGCGTTGAACAAAGCAAAAGCCAGCAGTGGCGGTGACAAGTGTGACGGCAGTCATACCGGTACAGACTCGAGTGGTTTAGGCCCTTGTCCATTTCCTAACCCACCGGAATGGCCTCCGCTGTTATACATCCCCAATGCCGCTTTCCGTGCCGTGAGAAGCAACTCGATTCTTCCCTTCACAGACTTGCCTGACGCGTCATGCCGGAACAGCAAGAACAACGTCACCTGCCCTCTCACTGTGCTTGTCACTGGCGACAATCAGTCTTTCGGACAAAGTATGTACTTTTTATTAAACTTTTCGGAGAAGAACTTATTTGTAACAGGATGTCAATGTGACGGTATTTTAAATCTATCGTTCACATTTACGTTAGAAAATTAAAACACAGTACTACAATATTAGTTTGGGATTCCGCTACTGTGTCATCCTCGTCGAAAGTTTCTCTCATTTTTTTCCTCATCTAATGGATCAAATACTAACCTTAATCTCTGGTGAATTTGGATAGTTTTGGCTGGAAATATGTTTCCAAATGATTCTTTCCCTCTGAATTCCTCTGATGTTATGGATTATTTAGTCAACAATGTCATGGTAAGTTTTGTTTATTTCCATCTACTTGTTAACTAATTTCATGTTATCAATTAATTTGTTCTATGAACTTATGCGTATTATAAATGTGCAGGGAACGTATGATCTGCCCAGCGCACCCAACTTTTATGATCCTGCATTCGATGATCCACTTTTTAGAGTGCAGAGGCAGTGCTCCCCAAACTCTACAATCTCTATTCCACCATACGGAACGACATCATCTGAGTCTAATCTAGGCCGTCGGGCGGTGGTTGGGCCGAGCTCCGCCTCCTCCCCAATACCTCAAGGTGAATATCTCTACCTCTATGCATCCAATGCTACTATCTGTCCGTGGATCGAAATATTTTGCATATTCATCACTTCTGCATATGCACTTCAACTTTTGTTGTTTTCATGCATGCAATTGTAACTTAATTTGTCTTGAATAAATATGCAGAGGTTAGATGCGTTGAAGCTTTGCAATTATGGCGTAAATCTTCATCTGAGATAAACAATGAGCTATACAAAGGCTACCCGAGGGGCAATCCAGAGAGGAAGGTTAACGAAATACTTGCCGCCTACGATTTCTCCAACTCCGATGACAACAAATTTGACGTAACCGTATGGTACAATTCTAGCTTAACGGATGGCTACGACCAGAGCAGCACGCTGCGGGTTGGGCGCTCCCTGAATCTGGCATCCAATGCCTACCTTCAGTTTTTAGAAGGATCAAGCACCAAAATGTTGTTCGAGTTTGTCAAAGAATTTCCCAAGCCTTTATCTGCCAGGACGTCGATGCTAGATATTCCCTCTGTGATTGGTCCACTCTTCTATACTTGGATCGTTTTATTGCTTTTCCCAGTAAGTATGATTTTTCATCGATTTTAGTTACTCTGACACTCACTTCTTGAGGTTTTAAATTGTTTTCACGTCGTAAACCCTCTTGCTTAAGCTCCATCTCTTCAGACGACAAAATTTTATCTCAAAATTTTTAACTACATATGATAAGATATTCAACAGGGCTACGTGACTAGGGCAATTCTCACACCTGAGTGAGATCGTGTGAGGTTGGTGGGACTAAAATAGAGTGTCCCGTACTTTTCACATAGCTCTTTTGTGTTCTTCTTCGTTTTTTTATTTTTTATTTTATCGAAATGCTTTGTGTTAATGCCATGGATGTTTGCTAATTAATTGATTTCACCACTTTTGTTGTTGATGGTGAAGGTTGTGTTGAGGTATCTGGTTTATGAGAAACAACAAAACCTGAGAATCATGATGAAAATGCATGGACTTGGTGATGCACCATATTGGATGATTTCCTATGCTTACTTTCTTACAGTTTCTTCAATCTACATGCTATTTTTTATTGCAGTTGGCTCCATCATAGGTACTTCTATCTACATATATATAACTGTCTCTTCACTACTTGGCTACTGCTTCTTCACTCTGAGTCGCTTTAACAAATCGAAGTTCGTTTACTTCTTTACAGGGTTAAAGTTCTTCACAATCAATGACTACAGCATCCAGTTTGTTTTCTACTTCATCTATCTGAACTTGCAAATTGCGGTGGCTTTTCTAGTAGCTTCGATGTTTTCCAACGTTAAGGCTTGTACAGGTTGGATGTTGTTTGTTGGTATTTATTTGCAGTTGGGTAGAGATTTTTGTTTTAATTTTTATCTTATTAGATGAGTTAACTGACATGATTTCCATGATCGATTTGATGATCGCAGTTATTAGTTACATTTTGGTCTTTGGAACTGGGCTTTTGGCAGACAATCTATTTCAAAGCATTATCGAAGATGAATCCGTCTCGAGTAAGTTGAAATATTTGTGCAATGTTCAAGGACTTTGTTGTGTAGTTATGTTTTATGTTGTTCGATTTTGTCTATACTTTTCATAACCTCAACTTTTTATCAAGTTAATGTTTCGTGTTCATGTACGTAGAGCGTGTGATCATCCTTATACAGCTGTATCCTGGCTTCTCTCTGTATCGTGGACTCTACGAGTTTGCACAGTACCCCATCCAATATAAAAAAGTAGGGATGCGATGGGGCGATTTGAGTGACGGGAGTAACGGGATGAGAGAGGTCTTGATTATCATGGTTATCGAGTGGTTTGTGGTGCTTCTTGTTGCATACTGCATTGACCAACTTGTATCATCTGGAAAAAGTCCTTTTGTTTTCTTGCAAAGGTTTAGGAAGAAGAAACTTCCATCTCTTCGGAGGCCTAGTATGCAAGGGCAGGGATCTAGTTCAATTCAGATGGAGAAACCGGATGTTTGTCATGAGGTAACTTTTCTTGTCTCTCTCTCTAACTTACATGAAAACTTATGGTACCTCAACGAATTGTACACATATAAACAAATTCCGCTTCCAACTCTTCCCAATTTTTAGATCGAGATGGTTGAGAGGTTGGTAGTGGAACGGGATACAAGTCACGCAATTGTATGTGACAACCTCCAAAAGGTGTACCCAGGAAGAGATGGAAACCCCGATACATTTGCAGTGAAAGGGTGTTCTCTTGCCTTACCTAGAGGTGAATGCTTTGGCATGCTTGGCCCTAATGGTGCAGGGAAGACCTCTTTTATTAGTATGGTGAGTGCACCCTACTTCTTTCCAGTCCTTGATTATCATTATACATTACACGAAAAATCATGTTACGCATGTTCTGATTGATCATTGCGCGATTATTCCACAGATGATTGGTCTCACCAAACCAACCTCTGGCACGGGGTATGTTCATGGTATGGACATTCGGACGCAGATGAACAAAATATATAGCAGCATGGGATTTTGTCCACAGCACGAGTAAGCTAGAGCAATTCTTGCCTTATGTGTCCAGAAACTAAGAAAAAACTCTTATTTCATGGTTTTTTTTCTATTAATATTTACTTGGATGCAAATGAGCTTCTTGTTTTCGTGGATGTTGTTTAGCCTTCTATGGGAAACACTGACTGGAAGGGAGCATCTCCTATTTTATGGCAGACTGAAGAACCTAAAAGGTTCTGCTTTAATGCAAGTAAGTCAACATATCGAAAATTTGTAGTATCCAAATATGTTGATGCTTTTAGCTAGGTAGGACTAATTCCTCCATGGTTTGATTTGTTTGCTGAAGGTGGTGGAAGAATCTTTGAAGAGTGTCAATCTATTTCACGGAGGGGTTCCTGACAAACAAGCCGGGAAGTATAGTGGAGGTATGAAGCGAAAGCTTAGCGTTGCAATTTCACTGATAGGTGACCCCAAAGTATGTCTTGGTTCTCATCTCTTTAAGCTGCTTCGATTTTTTATTTTCGATATGTTTTCCCAGGATAATGCTACTTACTGCACTCACTGTGTTTTGCAAATTCCTGTATACTTGTAGGTTGTCTACATGGATGAGCCTAGTACTGGACTTGATCCGGCTTCAAGAAACCATCTGTGGAACGTTATAAAGTCTGCGAAACAAGATCGTGCAATCATCCTAACCAGTAATCTCTCTCCCGCAATATCAACTACATGTTTAATGTACTAATTTTCGATCTATATATGTGTTTCTTTCATTTCACTTACTTATACATTTCAGCACATTCCATGGAAGAGGCAGAGGTTCTATGTGATCGATTGGGGATTTTCGTCGATGGCAGGATGCAGTGCATAGGAAATCCAAAGGAGGTAGCGAAAAGCAATTTGTTGTCCTAGTAATTTAAATCTCAAATTAATCGCTTTCACTCCATTTAAGTTACATGTTACATGACTAACACCTCACTTAATTCTAATGCAGCTGAAGGCCAGATATGGAGGATCGTATATCTTTACAATGACAACGAGTTGGGATCATGAGGAAGAAGTGGAGAGGATGGTTAGGAACCTGTCACCAAACGCCCTCAAGACATACCGGCTCTCGGGGACGCAGAAGTTTGAGCTGCCCAAAAATGAGGTTAGAATTGCAGATGTGTTCCACACGGTCGAGTGTGCGAAGCGTCGGTTCGCGGTGTTTGCGTGGGGTGTGGTTGACACTACTCTGGAGGATGTGTTCATCAAGGTTGCTACAACCGCAGGATCACCGTCTGCCACACTTTCATAACCTCGACCTTGTTAATTAATATTTAATATAATTTATTGAATATTATTAGAAGATGTTTTAATTATGTATGCTGTTAGATTTATATACTGATTAACTATATATTTCGACAGAGATTAGTATAAATTTTAAAATGTATGCATGATTATGTTACTTGGGAAGCAAGCGATGGTGAACCACTTGAAGGAGGAGATTTTTGTTTTTAATTTAAAAAAAAAAAAAAGAAGAAGAGGAAACTGTTTGAAATTTTCATGAAATTAAAGTTACCAGGCACAAGAAAGGTTCGGTGTAATGCACCGAGCTCACATGCAATATTTCGGTGTACTGTGCCGAAATCCAAGCCTTCCGATGCACGCAAGGAAAACTGTAGAGACAGGAGCCCCATAAAATATCAGTGTCCCCCTTCAGTTTTGTGCTCTCTCTCTCTCTCTCTCTGAGCGGAAGAACGCGAGATGGAGGAATCAAGCGATCGCAAATACTTCGAGAGCACGAAAGGTGACTGGCTGCGGCCGGTCATTTTTTGATCAAGGAAGAACAAATGACGCAGACTATCCGTAACTCCTTGAAAAGGGATTGCCAAAGCATGTGTGAAGAGGACTGCGATGGTACTGATTTGGCACGTTTGGAATGCAAGAAGAGGAAGACGATGATGAAGAAGAAGAATGTCAAGAAAGTCATGGGAGGCTCAAGCAAGATCGCGAAGAAGAAGAGCTCTGAGCATTGGTTATGCAACTCGTGTACTTATGATTATCGGGGATGAGGGATCGAACTTGAGCGTTCGTAAAATGCTTTGGTGATTAGAACTCTCAAGTTAAACCATTCGATGCACCTTGTAATTAGAGTTAAGTTAATAAAAAGAGATGACGGATGATGATTTCGCATTAACTAATCAGTACTCAGTCCATTACAGCAAGATTTTGATACTCTTTGGGAGATAATGCTGCTTCCAAGACATGGTACGGGCTAACTTTCCCGTCATTGTCTAAGAACAACCTAAGTAAATCCTTGGAGAAGCCGCTGAAGATGGTCACCCCTGGTTTCGTGCAAGGCGCCACCAGGGTGTCAACCTTCCAATACACAATCTCCGGTACTGCATTCTCGTACCCTTTCTCCTTAAACATGTTTCGTATTGCCTCGTATTTGCTCTCCCAACGGCTACTATTATTACTATTGGACAAAGCACAATCAAAGTATGTATTGGTGAACACAAACACCTTCTTGATCATCTGCTCCGCCTTCAAATTCCCTTTCATAGCCGCTTCCAAAATCAAATCAAACACCTTCCGCAAATCAATATGCTCACCGCAGTCCAATCTTCTCACAAACGCGCACTTGGACTTAAGATCATCGCCTTGTACTAAATGCAGGTCGGGATTCGGACTGAAATTGATCACCTTTCCTTTCCAACTCGGCTCTTCACTCAGTTCGGACACTAGCAGCCCCATTGCAACTGAAAATCTGCGGAGATCCCCACCATGGAAGAAGGTGACACATCACACACAGCCAGGCACTTTTCCAGCCTTCCTACTTTTGCCTTCATGATTGCCTTCCACTGAAGCTCTGCTGCTTGCCCAACACCGTGGTTATTCACATATTCTACGATCTCATTCAGAAGCAGAGCACATGCCGCAATCTTGGCCTTGCCACCGGCTTTCACCTCCTCCAAGTACTCCTTAACTGCGCAGGGCTTTGCCGAAGAATCAAAGCCATGAGAGTAATCCAAGGCGAACGTCAACGGCACCAAAACCTCCTTCTTAAGGCGGTCTCGGACTCTGCATCCGCCATGCGAAGATTCTAGCGGGAAAATCTTCCTCGCAATGCTTTCACACAGCAAGGTGGCACGCTCCATGGAAGAATCCACGGAGGGGCAGAAATACGGCACCGAGCTTATCTCACAAATGTCCCCCTTCTTCAACTTTTCAATGTCGGACTTCAATTGCTTCGCGAAAAGATCCGATACCTTGTCGTGCAAGAATCGATAATTCAGGTCTCTCTCGTACTCGTACCTCTCCACAGCCTTCTTCCTGGCCGCAGCCGCGGCAGCCTTTTCCTGGTGGTGGTGGTTGTGCTGGTTATTCTTCTTCTTTCTCCTCCTAACGTCTTGCCCTTCTAAAAGCTGATACAGAATCTCAACGAGGTCCTGCATAAGCCCGACAGAGAGGCCAAACTTTCCCTCGCCGGCAAAGGAGGCGAGGTTGCAGGCGAGGGTCCTGGGGTGGTTCTGGTGGAGCCAAAAGGCGGCAGCGTAGAAGGCCTCTTCGTCAGCTTTTCCAAGATCGTTGGACAAGTCTCGGAGGTTGCAAATGAGCTTGAGGGTGGTCAGTGGATTGTGTGACCATGCCAGGGGAAGTAGCTGCTTGAGATACTTGTAGGAATGGGAGTAGGAATCGGAATGGGGGACGAGCACTTGGAAGAAGAGATCGAGGCAGGGATTGCCGTAGGAGGAGGGAATGAGGAACTGTGGGGAAACCGAATCGGAATCGGAATCCGAATGGAGTACGTGGAAAAGATGATCAGTGATGATGTTGTTGAAATTTGCAACCATGAAAACGGGGTCTTCTTCTCTGGGAATGAAAAGGGTTCCGAGTTTCGGGTCGAAAAATCCGACCGGAGAGAGTTGCGAAATGTTTTTGAGATGGATTTTGTTTGGGTTGGAAAGTAGTGTTGAGAGGAGCTTCGCCATTTTTGATGCAGCTTTCATGATTTTCAGAACCATTTTTTTGGTAAATATTTTGAGGGGCCGGTCGATGATATGTTTATGCCAAAATTTTAATGTGGGTTGCCTTGCTTTTCTTGCGCGCCAAGGATCTTACTTATTTAGGTCGAGACTTCAAGAAGAAAGACACCACAGGAAAAAATTGGGATCCTATTTGTTGCGTAGGGTCTCATGCTTAGGTGAGAAGTGGACATAAGCGTTAAGCATATTTCTTCCTATATTGTGTATTCTTACTCGGTGTTAAAATATCGATGTACTCTTATTCAGTGTTAAAATATCGATATACCTCTGCTTAGTGTCAAAATATCGATATAGTTGGAAATACCAGTTGTCTTTGACAAAAATTATGAAAATTTGTAATGGGGTAGATATATCAACTCATTTAGATTTAGTCGAAATTAGAAAAAAATATCTCAAAAGCATTCAAGATTGCGAAATCTACAATGAGTTCCAACAAAATTTCTATAGTGAAAATGGTAAATATCATTAATATTTATTGATTTTCTTATATCTCGCTCATACATAACGAAGTGTGCATTTCACCCTCCCTTCCATATCGATCCTTGATTTTTCAGATATTTCAATGAAAATATCAGTAATTTTGTGAATATCTTAAACACTACTACTAGAACAGCTCTTGCATCGAGTACGACCTATATGGATTTAGGTCCCCTCTCATACTTTATGATGGATACCGTAGTAATAATGTGGTCAGACAATTCTATCCAAATTTTCTCCAAGCATGTGAATATGCTTCAATTGAATTTAGATAGGGGTGTGATATCCACACACACCCTTTTACCTTTCCCACACTTTTTTGGTTTTCGACCGTCGGATCGAACGAATTGAAGAAGATCAACGGACAAAAATTAACAAGGGGTGTGTGAGAAATAAAATGAGGTGTGTGGATAGAACACCCCTTTAGATATAGTTTTGTTTTGATTTTATGAATAAGTTGCCCGTTTTGGTGTGAATATGCTACATTTTCGTAGATCTATAGTCTATAATCTCCAAGCATGTAACTCAATTGTGCATCCTATGGTGAGCTCGAAATAATTGGCTATGCCAAAAAGAAATGGATAATGTATGAAGTTGTGAACACAGTTATAAGCGGTTTCAACGCATTAATACCAACCGAAAACATGCGCTATTGTCAATTACAACTGGATTCGAAGCGTGCAACTGGGACTGGGAGAAGCTTTTAACCATGCTTACAAAAAGGCCGCTCATCGAAAGTACAACAAAGATCGATCCAGCTCCATGCTACGATAGTTGTTGAATAGACGCTAATATTCCAGTATATCAATGTCTGCCGGATCTTCATCCAAATCCTGTTTACAAAACCCTGAGTTAAATGATTAAAACTAAATAGCACCACAAAGCTAAACATGACATAGTCTAGGGCAGAAGTGATAAAGTCTAGTTTCGAATAAACTCTGGTTTATAGCCGCCTGATACTGATTCCGTGAAGCAGATCGATCATAATAAGCCTATTGTATCCTCCCTTCAAGAATTGACGACTCACCATAATAAAAACATATATTCGTATAGGCACGACCTGGACATGTATGCATTACATAACTCGGGACTTGTCTTGTCCTCACAGGAAAAGTATCCTAATACACAACGGCATCAGACGTTTTGAATTTGAGGAACTAAACTCTAAAGAGCTCAGCTAATGACAGAAAGGAAAAGCAAGACAAAACTCCCATTCAACAACACACAAATGGGTAGAAACGCAAACACTAGGAACTACTTCTTCAAAATTACATTAAACCTGGAAGAGGAATTGGAAATAAACTCTCACCGATAAAGGGTTAAAAAAGATTACAACATCTCTAAATCCTGTGAAGTAAAAGAATATTGCATAGCATTGTATAACAAGATAACAGAGTTATAGCATCAACGCTAAACCAAATGGCATTAGCTGCAAAAGCATACCTTCTCATTCAGCATTCAATAGAGAACCATTTTCTGCATTGGATTCCAGGTTCCATCCTCTAAAGCGAGTAACAGCTAATTAGTGATCAAACTAGTAAAATGAGTGCCACAAAAAACACATCAGACAGGAAAAGGTGGATTACCTTTCGGCTGCTTCCCTCCTCAATCCTTCAAGATGGTTTTCAAGATTAACACATGCAGATTGAATTTCTATATTCTTCTGACAAAGCTCCTTCCATTGAGCAGACAGAGCATTGAGCTCATACGCAGTGGTTTGCTGTCATCAATAAAGAAGTAAATTTATCAGATCAGAGTAACATTAGGATCGAAAGAGTACAAAGTCAGCAGGCCGATAGGTTAAATCACCTGATGATGTTTTCTTTCACGATTCACTGTTTCAATATTTTGATATTGCTCCTGAGCTAATTTCTGCATTCTGAAAAATAAAAATGCATAACACACATAACATTACTTCAAGCATCATGAAATGCATTATTCAAAGAATCATCATGTACTGCACATGAAAATTAGAACTTTCAGGAATAATATCGATATTAAACGCAAAATTAAGTACATCATGTAAATTTTCAGAACAGAAAGTCTGACTGCAAACAATTCAGACGGTTGAACACCTTTTGATAAAGTACACGTTCAAAATTTAATTGGTACAAATGCATACATTCAAACACGTGTGTATGCATAGGTACATGTAGGAGAATTACGTATGTGAACAGGTATAAGCAATGTCATATGTATGTGGGGTGCACAGTCCCAAAAGGGGCGGTACTACTAGACTACTAATGCGGCAACTACGGAATGAATCGATTCACAATGAAGAGGTAACTATAAATATTGCAGTTTTTTATATGAAATCTGATGGACAAACCTCGACAAAATTGATTGCAATCGATTGTTGTTCTGAATCCAGGCTTCAGGACCATACTTGTCAATCAGCTCCAAATTCTCCAACCTACAATTCAGACACTCATTTCATCAACAGTAAACATGACTCACATATACATATCCATACTACATATACACAGCCTATACAAATATACAAATCTGTATGTATAGATTACCTGACGGCTTGGTGCTGCAGAGAGTACTGAGCTTTCTGGAGAGCAAGCTTCCAAGCAGTTTCATCATTCAATTTATTCACCGGCGGCGGCTCCACTTTGTCTCTCGAAAAATCAATCGCCACCGGAGGCCTCGACGCTCTCACCCGTTCGTACTCCCTAGCCAGCATCGGATGATCCTGCAATTTCAAATTCCACAAGTCAGGCACAAAAAAATCCTTATCTACGCAGCCAAACAGTCCCTTAAAAAGAGAGAAAACCTAGGAATTTGGGGACTGACCTTGAAATTGGGCTTGGGAAGAGGCGGCAACTCCTTGAGGAAATCGGCCGGCTTCTTGGCGCTGCGCCGCAACTCCTCCTCCACCATGCGGTCGACCTCGCGCTTGACGTCGGGGTTGGCGTAGTCGTCGTCGATGTAGGGCAAGGCGTCGATGGTTTCGGCATTGGTTAGAGGTCCCGGCCATGCCGGACCTTCCGGCGGCGGAGCTTCAAGCATCAGGACGTCATGGTTGCCGCCGTTGCCATTGGTGTTCACCATTGTTGTCCGCCGAGAAGGTCACTGAGCGTGAGCTTCAGAGACGCGGAGAGTGGAGTTTCGGGGGATTTGTGTTTGTGAATTGAATTGAATTGTCACTTAAACGCAGCGTTTGAACCCGAACCCGTTTTTCATTGGGGCAGAAACATGATTTAGGGCACGCACGTTTGGAAGATTTGGGATAACAAATTTCTTTCCTACAACCAAAAACGCTTTTGATATTATTTGTTCTAAATAAAAGGATTCATTTGCTATATGATTTCTGTGAAAAAAAACATCTATTATGTGCTTTTCTAAGAAGCACTTTCAAATGATTCTTTAATAAACATTTAAGTTCTAAAAAAAAAAAACATTGATAAACATAACTATTTTTGAAACAAGCATTTCCAAACAGGCTCCACGAAATTATACTTTGGAAAAGACCAAGGCCACTAGATCAAGTAATCTGAACCTTCCAAATGTTATCCAATGATCCACCTGTTTTGATCCCTTAAAAACTATGATAATTTTTTACTGTTAAATAAAATTTAAAAAACTCAAATCGCTTGATTCGGTGATCATAATAGGCATTCCATTGAATGAAGCCCACTTCCCTCCTAGAATAGAGAGCCGCTTCCTATACTTTGGTCTTTTGGTCAAGGCAAATGACAAAAGACCCATCTACGTGGCATCTCGAAGGGTATACCGTCCGTAAATTTTTCTTTCCATTCGGGGCTTCTTCAGGTCTACCGGTAGAATGGCCAAAAGCACTTTTAGGCAACTAAAAAAACTTCTACCATCGTTTAAAAGAAAATTTTGAAAGCGCTTACAAATCGTAACCAGTTTTTGGAAAAGCGCTTTTTAATAAAGCAAGCATATACTATTTGACCATGTCACATGATATAAGAGATATTACAGCACAACAAATATGAGATGTGGAATTAGAAATAGTAGAAGAACTAGTACAACGAGTAAATTACACTGCAACATTCCTCATCTTTCTCTGTTATTCCTTTAAAACTTCCGAATTTTGATAACTTGAACGCCCCTCAATCATTAGCACGTTCTTCCGCTGCCGGATTTGATGGTAACGCATCAAAAATCTACTTAAAAACCGAAATTCTGAAATTGTGGTCCGCCGCTAGTCTCTACTCTAGTCTATTTTCATGTTTGAGTAGATGAGAGTGAAAAAGAGCTCAACTTGTGGTACATTCAGAATGATCTGGATGAACTTGCTTGATTCTTCGAGGACTGAAGGACCCGTCTGTGCAACCCGTGCTAAAACTTTGGCAAGTTGAATTCCTGACTTTAGACTGCCTCCTCCAGGTTGAGCATTCATATCTTCTATCACGGTATCCACCACTGCTCTCAACGCTGTCTCGGCAACACTCCTGAATTCAGCACTGCAAAGAGAAGACAGAAAAGATTTGAGTGACTTCCAAATTTCACCTTCCGAAGTGGAACAAAACACTACTCAGGAAAAAGTCAGGAAGATCCTTCGAGGAATAACAATAACAAGATAAAGTTGCACGATAGAATTAAGTAACACCAAAATCAGTATTACTACGTTTGGTAATGTTGAGATTTGCAATTCGATGCAAGAGTTGTATCTTAAACTTGCAATTCCATGCAAAGGAGTTGTGCTATTGATGTTACTTTTGAATAAGCATAAGCTGCATCCCTAACATCGCAGACATACCTTGATATTACTGCCCGTGTCTCCAACATAAGTTGGTCAAATTTGGTGACATCTGGAAGGGGTACGTTATCATTGCTGAAGGCCATGGCTAGTTCATGCCAACGAGCATCCTCAGGCATAAAGTAGTTCACCCAGTGATGGGGATCTCCTGTGCTCATGAACTTTTCAAGTATTTCCATGATGGTTGCATGAAGAACTGTGGTGTTGAAAGAATCCTTTAGCTGCTTTCTGCGAATGACAAGCGTCCAAACTATTTAGTAAGACCTCTAATAGTCAACAAGTAAGTTTGGCTTGCAGAGTTAAGCTACATTCTTTCAGTGGAAGTTTGCAACTTCAGCCATATAGGTCCCTTAGCTTCTTGGTCGTGCAGTGCTATAAGAGATTGAAGCTGGTCAAGATTAAACTTGGGGGCAGTGACAAACTTATGGTAGTTTCTGAATATTAAGCATTTATTGACATTTGATCGAAAGCCTGGACATTGTCTCATTGACCATGGCATTTAAGAAGAAAAATTCAGGAAAAACACTGATGTGACAGATAAACCTGCCTTTATTTTTCAGACTAATATACAACATGCTAATAGGTGGTCAGACAAAGCTTTACCCATTAAGAACTTCTGTTGCTGCTGCCTGGATATTTGAAATTAAAGCAGGCAAGGCATTACTGGCGAGATAATCAGAACTTGCGAGAAACTTCTGCTGGTCATCCCTATGAATGAGATCAGCATCCTCCTGTTAACATAAGAACAATTATATTGCATTCAGAGAAGTTAAAGTAACTTATCAAAACCAATAGTATCGTCCAAAATACACTTCATAGCATGCCTGATGTGAGTGGTATTGCAGATCAACACTAATGTCTATCAAGTGGCTTGGGTAAAATGAACAAAAGTAACGATACTTTTAGTGAGAAAACATTAATCACAGTGCCACCAAGCAGCAATCAGCTATAATATTAGTTTTTGACAAGCAGTGTTAATAGGAACTTGATCTCTCAAATATATAACCATGCACCCCTCCACCTGTTTCATTGATATCCAGCCTGCCCTACCACCCAGAAATGGATCCCAACTCTTCAAATAGAATTATGTCTATATTTCACTATACTTATCCTAATGAAGTATTCTCCCACGATATAACGATAACATCTCCTCAACAACCGTGAAGATGAGGTCACTCAACCACCACCCTAGTTATCATTTCAAACTATTAGATATCCCTAATCCTGAATGAAAGCTTCTTACAATTGACAATCAAAACCGATGCCATATTTGATAAATGATAACTCTTAAAAAACTATAATTTGAATAACTTTTATATCATATACAATCCTTGAAACAAAATTTTTGGTGATAGGATATCCTTCGAATGAACATAGAAGAAACAGATACTCTACACGTCAGTATCCAAGTTTGGTAACATTCACAAGCATACACACACTTTTGAGGTTAACTTTTTCCAGCAATACATTCAGAAGGTACAAGTTCACAAGTCATACTAATTAATTGCACCTTTAACGATTGCTTGACCAAATGTAAAACTCGGCAAGGATATTTCATACTATGTAATAAAGTAGGCACATCAATACATTGCAAACCAAATAAATCAACAATTTGCAAGTACAAACATTCAGCTGCATTGGACTACTTAAAACTTAGAACAATGCTGCATAGATTGGTATTGCAGTTAAGTAAACACAATTCCACCATCAATTCTGCTGAAATAACTATTTTGAGTAAAAATCATTAGCATACAGTGGAAAAGGAAATAGCTCTTACAATTAAAAGAGAGCTCCCAAGACCTCGTGCAGTATCAATATATAAATGTCTCCCTAATATATTGACTTGAACTCTAATATATAAGCTAAGGATCGTCATTGCCCACAGCGACAACACCATTCTCGTGAAACCTGCAAAAAATACAAGAATAGTAGTAGAAGGTGAGCGAACTATAAATCCCTTTATTTTAGTCAAATAAAGAGAACTCATAAACTATGGTCTTGAAACATGCTAAATATATAAATACCAGGGAATGACAGAAACATACTTAGAATTTTCAGTCTATCCCATAACTCAAGTTTCTCTTGAGATGTCGGTTGCCCCTTCACTTGCATTAACCTCTCAGTAAGGTGAGAAAGGTCCAACTCTTCCGCTATCCGACTACTTAAATAGTACATAGCATGAGGCAGTGTAGTTGTGTCAGCAATTCTTTGTATGTTTTCAAAATGGGCCTGCATTCTATGACCGCGACCATAAAACAATATCGTTAGAACCCAACTAATAACCAGTTAAAGAATCGAAAACAAAATATACGAGTACTCAAAATGAGATGGGAATCTCTCTTAACTGAGCCTTGATGAGCTCTTCGTTTTTCTCTCGCTCGTGCTCGAGATCAGTCTCTAGGTCAGCAAGCCTTTGTTTGTGAGCATTGTATAATTTGTACAGAAGATACCCACTTCCTAAAACACCAGTTGCAACCAAAACCTTCCTCTTATGCCTTCTCCAAAATCCCCTAGTATCAAACCGGCACATGAAATCAAAGGCAGGCAGTGGCCCAATGGGTAAACATACAAGATTCAATTGCTACCAAAAGAAAATTTATACAATTATTAAAGCAAAGTACAAGTTATTAACTTACTAACATCGAAATATACCAACAAAACGTAAGAACCCACAAAATAAAACAAAGAAAATCTCAAACAAACGAACAATTGAAGCAAGATTAGAGGAAAACAACAATTACCCAGATGAAAAAAGGTGGAAAATATGAAGAACTAACCTTAAAGAAAGCATCTTTTTGGTGCTACGATAGGCAAACCTCCATCAGCGAGCAGTGAAGTTCTTCCGAGGAAGATGATTCAGAGAAGATAATTCCGAGCGGAAACGGCCAACGATAGAAATTGGAAGCGGTGGTTTCTCGGGCGGAGCCGCAAGCGATGCATTAAAAACAAAGTTTATTGTCCAATAAAAAAAAATTAAACACAAAATGTAACTGGTGATTTTTATTTACCTTTTTTGAACCAGTGGGATACGATCATACGTAGAAGAAAATATTATATTTTAGCATTCTCCTTCTCAATGCGATCTTTAAACATTTCAATTTTCTATGTAAAGAAATGACTCGTTGACACGAAATAACCACCCTCTGAGTATTTTAGTTAAGGGACATCAGTATTTTCTTAGGCAAAACTTATCTTTGCGGACATAATCTGTGTTGCAACCACATTTTTAAAAATTCTTTTCTAAGCGCTAGACGATTATCGCTTCAATTAATACTTAGGCATTTAAAAATTAAGAAAGGGCGTCTAAACATGTTGATGCGCCCTCCTAAACCGTCTAGACACTCTCTTATGTTGCAATTCACTTAGACAGAAAATAAATAACTTTCATTTTGAAATTTATTTTTTTCAATAAATTATAAAAGACTTATTGAATACTTAAATAAACACACATTATAAGCTTGTTCCTCATGTTTTCTTTATGTTTTAATATTTCCTAATATATATGTCATTATGTTTCGTAGTTTGTGATGAAATCATATATATTTTAAGTATAAATAAACACTTGTTTACATGAAATATAATATATTTACTTAAATCCGCCTAGTCCGTCTAGCCATTTAGGCATTAGACTCCAGCTCATCGCCCGACTAGTGCCTAGCGTATTTTGAAACCTTGGTTACAAGACCCTGATTAGTTTTCTTATTAATGGAGTAGAGTGATTCGAACTTTGGAAAGTGAATTTTAAACAATTATAATTTACGAGAGGTAAATTTGAACTCAAATGCAACCAACACATTGTTGTACCTATTTCCAATCTAATAGGGAATATAAAGCCCCACTTTAGAAACTAATTGGGCTTCAAGAATAGACCCAAGTTTTAGAATCTAGTTGGGCCTCATCCATACCGTGCCGGGTCACCAAACTAAAGCAACCCAAACCCACACACCCACCCTAGTTTTTCGGTCTGGCTCATCTCTCTCAAAACCCTATCTCTCTCACCTATATATTCTTCTTTTCTCCCGTTTTACCCTTTCACGCTCTCGTACGCCTTCCAGCCTCCCGCCTCTCTGAAAACCCTAGCACACCCGCCGCCGCGCACCACCACCAGCAACCATGGGTGAGAATCTCGTTCTCCGCGGCACCATGAGGGCTCATACCGACATGGTCACGGCCATCGCCATCCCAATCGACAACTCCGAGATGATCGTCAGCGCCTCCCGCGACAAGTCCATCATCCTCTGGCACCTCAACAAAGACGAGAAGACCTACGGTGTCCCCCGCAGAAGGCTCACCGGGCACTCCCACTTCGTCCAGGACGTTGTTCTCTCGTCCGACGGCCAGTTTGCCCTCTCTGGATCCTGGGACGGCGAGCTCCGCCTCTGGGACTTGGCCCTCGGCGTCTCCGCCCGCCGATTTGTTGGTCACACTAAGGATGTGTTGTCTGTTGCATTCTCGATTGACAACCGTCAGATCGTCTCGGCTTCCCGTGACCGCACGATCAAGCTCTGGAACACTCTCGGTGAGTGCAAGTTCACCATTCAGGACCAGGATGGGCACGGTGATTGGGTCAGCTGTGTGAGATTCAGCCCCAATACGATGCAGCCCACTATCGTCTCGGCCTCGTGGGACAAGACTGTGAAAGTCTGGAACTTGTCCAACTGCAAGCTGAGGAACACCCTTGAGGGCCACAATGGGTATGTGAACACCGTCGCGGTTTCTCCTGATGGTTCATTGTGCGCCAGCGGAGGCAAAGACGGAGTTATTCTGCTCTGGGATTTGGCGGAGGGCAAGAGGCTGTATCATCTCGAGGCCGGCTCCATAATCCACGCTCTCTGCTTCAGTCCCAACAGGTACTGGCTGTGTGCCGCAACCGAGCAAAGCATCAAGATTTGGGACTTGGAGAGTAAGTCCATTGTGGAGGAGTTGAAGGTCGATCTGAAGACTGAGGCTGAGAAGACTGAGGATACCCATGCTGCTACTTCATACAAGAAGAAGGTATACTTCTTTTTTTCCTGCTCTTTTCGATTTATTACTGGTTCTATATATATTGTTTTCATTTGTGTTGTTTGTCTTTCAATTGTGATTATTTTTGTAATGTGATTTCGGGCTTTGATGAAATTGCTTATTGCTTATATCGTCTATATGTTGTTTCTCTAATCTTGTTATCACAAATGTGGTATGTAGCGATTGTGCATAGATGCTATTTATCTTAACTGTTTTATTGATATTAGTAGTATGGTAGCTGACCCCAAATTGGTTGGTACAATGCTCCTATGTTTGTTGCAATTTGCATTTGACATGTGCAGTTATCGATTATAGGGTAGATTATCGTTTATGTCTTGGCCATTTCTTCCCTATATACACATTGAATTGGACTTTGCTCTACAGAGTTTCGGCTTTGCTTGGCTTTGAGTCTTTTGACAAATTTTTTCTTTGAAGATAAGTCACGTTGCTCACCAATTGGTGATGCTGTTTTGTTTTGAATTGTTTTTGAGCTTTGTGCGATGTTGTATTTTCTTCCCCTGTTACAAACTCATAATATGGAACTTACATTCATTTGGTATTGTTGACTCTGGTGGTATTCGTTTTTGCTGTATTTGTTTAGTGTTGGTGTTTTGCTCGAATCTTGGTTTTTCCATTCACATTCATTATTGCATTTAAAGTGCGGAAAGGAACTCCACATTGCGCGAGTGCTTGACAATGTGCTCCGGCCTGTACTTACTTTGTGTCACTGCATTCATAGACATAATTAAGTTGTCAGTCGATAGTAGGTTTATGATTACTAGCGTTTTCATTTGGTGACTGGTTTTATTCGGTTTGTAATCTTTGTACATATTAGTAATGCTTGAACATTAATTGTTTTGGTTTGTTTAACTTGTGCTCTGAATTGCAGGTTATCTACTGTACGAGTTTGAACTGGAGCGCTGATGGCAGCACCTTGTTCAGTGGCTACACCGACGGAGTTATCAGAGTCTGGGGTATCGGTCGTTGAAATGCAAGTTTTGAGTGATAATTTGCCAGAAGTCATGTCTTCTCGAGGACAAATGAGTTACTTTCATGAAATGTAGTTGGTCTAAATGTTTATTTAGGGTTTTGCTATGTTGGATCTGGTGGATTTGAATCATTTTGTTTGACAATGTTGGCTTTGAGGCCAAAGCTTTTTTAGTTTCGGTTTTCAAATTAAGTTGTGATATTTACGTGATTACTGCCCTGGCTTAACGGCATGAATTATTGAATGTCGAATCTCCAGTCCATCCTCAACATGAGAAATTTTTTATTGTGACCGGAACATCAGTGGTACATCACATGTTTTTATAGAAGTGGTGAGAAATTTTATTTTTAAGTTATTAATGTTTTAACACACATCCTACCATCCCCCCTAAACAAGTTAATACCGATTACCGAGTGGCCGTACGAAGAAAAAGACTTCACAGGCATCATGTGTTGAACCAAAATTGTATAGTTTACGACACAAGTTTCTCAACCATAAGCGGAAAAAAGACTCTGCTGGCAATATGCCACTTGAACAATTGTCAAATTACAGGGAACATAAGAATGAATGACAGCACGCAAGAGGGAACTAGTTTGGTAACCTGATAAGCATGTTCAATGTCTGGTGAAATGTAAAATATTCGACGTTCGTATCATATTCAACGGAAAGAGGAGGTCGCTCAGGCCCAACTCGATATACCTGTAACATAAACGGAAACGACGCTATCCCAGTCAATCAGACAAGGAACTCAAAATATTCTTGATACATTTTCAGAAAAGAAAACAAAACAGGCACAGCTTTTTGAGAGCCTTGCACAGGGAAAGTAGATGGCCGGCTTTCTCAGTATATAACCTCTTCAAAACTCAGCATCATCTTCCTCGGCTATGTGCTTTACAAGCTCCTGCTCCTGTTGTTGCCTCTCCCTCCTCTTCTCAGCACTTTCTTTCTCCTTGTGGGAATTTGGTGGGAACCTAAGTGCTCGCAATGCGTCGTTGGGCAAATTGAGGCAAAATGCAATTCTTGTGTCGAATGCAGCTTGGGGCTCGTTAGTGGAGTAGATATCCCCAGTTTCCTTTGACACCATCCATCCATTTGCATGATCCAGAGCGGCATCAATTGCACCATCTCGGATTGCCTTCGCCACAATGCTTTCAGCATCAGCAACCGGGTTAGGAGAGTCCAATCGCAACTTTTTAGCAACATCAACCAGAGAAATACGGGAATAAGATATGCTAATGTTACGCAACCCTGTCCTTATGACATTATGTCGCAGCCTAACAATCAAATTGTGGGTTCGGTCTGCGTTGAATACATCCGAGAACTTTTCTGCAATATTCTTGAAAAGCTCCCAGTCACCAATTCTCACAGCATTTGTTATTTCGTAGTATGGCCGCAACGCCTTCTCCATGCCTTTTTGCATAAAAACGGTTCTCTCAGGGATTTCTCCAAGCAACAAGCGTACAATGATTGCCCACTTGTTGCACTGAATCCGAAAACCAAGGGCTGGTGTAGGAGCTTTCCTAGCAGCTTGCAGGAGGGACGCCTTTGCATCAGTGTACTCCAACTGAATTGTTCTGATCTTTCCTAGGTGAAAGAGATACCGACAGAACTGCTGGTTGGAGTGAGCCTCAAATCGAGGTGCCTTGGACCTCAGTTTCTCTGCCTGATCATACAGGTTATAGTGGAGATAATTGCGAAGCAGAAGATTAAGAAGTGTTTCCTGACCCATCTCATCATGGCGCAAAGTGGCAATCCGGTGAAGATTCAGGAGATTTCCTCTAATTTCTGCAAGATCACCAGTGAGTTCATAGCTCAGGGAGTAATAGAAGTACAGCCTGGATGCCAGAACGTCAATGGTTCTCCTATTCAAGTTCTTAATACGAGCAATGCTTGCCGAGGCACAGGCTTTAGCCTCATTGTACTTATTCTGATCAATCAGAAAAATGAGCACAAGCAAGTAGGAGTACATCTCTAGCTCTGGCAAGGCATGTTTTGCGGGAACTTGAGTAGCAGATGTTGCGGTATCAACGTCCATATCCTGTTCATCATCCTTGGGAAGAAAGGACGATAAACGGCTATGAACCTCAGATCCCGGTGTAAGGGCAAAATTGAGGAATGCTGAAATCACAGAAACCTTCAGCTTCCGCCTCAACACCATCGTTAGCCTAACGGCACGCACAATCCGCCTAACCTCCCGTGTATAAGCAGCAGTCTCAAGGAGTGAAGCAATCTCCTTCAAATTGTGTAAAGTTGACGGAGACCTCCTTCATCTCCACGTCGTGAGTCATCTTGTAGAGACTTGAATCTGATGGCGGCTCGCGCTGATCGGAATCGATTTGGCGACTGATGAACCAGGGTTTTGCGACGGTTTCCTCCTCTGCAAGTTTATGCGAGACAGAAGAGAGAATACGAGGAACATTCTCCCAAATCTCAACCATTGTTGCCGCCTCAAGTACAAAAAGCGAGCCCCAACAAGAAGTCCATCAATCCCAAATTTCGACAATGCTTTATCTCCAGGGGTTCGACAATGAAGTTATGTCACCTTTAATTGATTTTCAATAACGTTGCCATAACTTTATTGTTTAACTAAATAACTTGGTTAAACTATTTATTGGATAACGAGTTAGATAACTACATAATTTCCGATTTAGTTAATCTTCTGCACAAATGATCTTCATCAAACACTGGACGTTGATTAAGTTATTTTATTATCAACTTTTTTTTTTCTTTTGGAAAAGAAGAATAGCACTAAAAGACATCATCCAACAGTGATGATCAAGCGCAAAAGTAAAAATCCAGAAGAGAGAAGAACAAACAAAGAAAAAAGACACATAACTTACTAGAATTAAACTAAATTAAAGGGATGATCAATGAAGATTGAGCAGTGGTCAGTCGACTACAACCAGGTTTTGGTACTCTTTTCTACATATTGCTGCTTCCATGGCATGGTTAGGGCCGACATCTCCCTCCCTATCCAAGAACAACTTGAAGAAATCGTCGGTGTAGCCTCTGAAGGTGGTCATCCCCGATAGCTGTGAAGATACAACCATGTTGGTGTCGCTGTCGCGGGAGTACATGTACCAGAACACTATGTGTGGCACTGCATAGCCCTTCTCTTCAAACTTGCTCCTCATTATCTGATAAGTGATCGGCCTGGATAGAAGACATATTATTGGAAGAATAAGCCGTCCTACAGCCGTCAAGCCGTCTTACAGCCGTCCTACCTTATCCTACCTACACACTAGCCGTCCTACAACCGTCCTACGTTGTCCTACCTACACACTAGGATGACTACCTTGTCCTACCTACACACTTGTATCATGTATATATATCCTTGTAATCTTGTAGAGAAATATAATGAGAAAAAGCATTCTCTTCCATATTTTCCACATGGTATCAGAGCCGGAACCTTAACCGGCCTGACTCCATTGTTGTCCCTTCTCTTCTTCTGCACATTCGTTTCGATAATGGCAGAAGATAATCTTTTTGACTCAAAAGCTGAAAGCTTCACAGCTCCTCGCCCTAGCTTTCCAGAAGCTGAAGTCAACCCAAACCAACGTTTGTGTTTTGTGTTGTTAAATAAGTTTAACTATCTTCCATGGTCCAGATCAATATCTCTTGCCCTTGGAGGAAGATCCAAACTTGGATTCGTCAATGGAAGTATTGAAGCACCTGACGTCGCATCGCCGGAGTATGAAGCATGGCTGTGCAAAGACCAGTTGGTCATGTCGTGGCTCCTCAACTCCATGGATCCTAAGCTGTCTGAAATTTTCAGTTTTTCAGAATCCTCTAGTGCTCTTTGGAAGGCAGTCAAGGACATGTATGGAAATCAAAACAATGCTGCTCGAGTGTTCCAGCTTAAGAGGAATCTTGCAAGTCTTCAACAAGGTGATAAATCCTTTGTTCATCATCTCGGTTGCATGAAAAACATGTGGAACGAACTAGAAATGTATCGACCACACACTATCGATGCTGCCGTACTGTTAAAAAGGTCCGAGTAAGACAAAATCTTTCATTTGCTTGCAAGTTTGGGTTCTGAATATGAAGATCTTAGAAGCCATATTCTAATGAATCCCGAACTCCCATCATTTGCAAGTGTTTGCACTACTATCCAGCGAGAAGAAGTACGCAGAAAAGTCATGAATGTTGACGTAAAACCTAGTGTGTCTGAGGCTAGAGCTTTTGTGACAAATCACAAGTCATTTGGAGATAAAGTATACAAGGGAAAAAGGCCAGATTTGAAGTGTCTACATTGTAATAATGTTGGACATCTAATAGATCGATGCTGGATATTGCACCCTGAGTTGAAGCCAAGGTTTGAGAACAAGCCTTTAAGAGATCATAAGGGCTCACACGCCAGACCACATACAAACAAGTACCATGCTGCTGCTGCTACATCCATCGGTGGGTCGATGAACTTTACAGCCAATCCGGCTGACTTGTTGAATGAGTTCTCAACCTACCTTCAAACCAGAAAAGGAAGCACAGGTGAAACGTCGACTGGGGAAAGTCAAACTGCTCTTCTTGGACAGTTTGCAGGGTTCTTAGCTGAATCTGGTCATGTATCTCAAGGAGACATTCCAGGTATCATGTGTGCTCTTTCAACTGCTCTAAATGTTAGTCACTCTCATGATTTTTGGATTATAGACTCAGGTGCCACAGATCACATGACAAATCAATATTCTAAGCTATACGATTTTGAAAGCCACACTAAACCATCACTAGTTTCTGTAGCAAATGGTAGAGGTGTGCCAGTTCTAGGTAGAGGGAAAGTTAAACTGATCTCAGAAACTGTTGAGTCCACAGCGTTATATGTTATCTTTTCCTTTTCAATTATTGTCCGTATGAAGGATTACAAACTCTCTAAACTGTCGTGCAATTTTTTCCCCCCACAATGTTGTTTTTCAGGATCTAGCCACCAATAAGCTGATTGGTGAAGGTCATTACCTAAATGGGCTGTACTATTTTTCAGAGGACCTCAATGTTCCAAAGGGGTTCCAAGTTAGCTCAAACCTAGAAC
The DNA here is from genome assembly GCF_963583255.1 of Pyrus communis. NCBI lineage: Eukaryota > Viridiplantae > Streptophyta > Magnoliopsida > Rosales > Rosaceae > Pyrus > Pyrus communis. The sequence goes on from NC_084814.1 coordinate 25,196,959, forward strand.
ATCGGTTGTGGCATCAACGCCTAGCACATCCCTCAGAATCTGTGTTGTCTACGTTGTTCCCTAGTTTATGCAAATCCTCCCTTGTATGTGAAATTTGTCATTTGTCAAAATCTACTAGACTCCCATTCAATTCTTCCATGTCTAGGACTAGCAAGTTGTTTGAGATGGTGCACTCCGATGTTTGGGGACCTGCACCGCTAGAGTCTTTTGATGGTTATAGGTACTACGTTATCTTTGTTGATGATTTCTCAAGAGCCACTTGGTTGTACCTCCTAAAATTCAAAAGTGAAGTTATGGATGCTTTCAAGGACTTTCATAATCTTGTCATGAACCATTTTTCGTCCCAAATCCACATACTAAGGTCTGATAATGGCACTGAATATACATCCAAAAATATGACTAACTATTTGAGCACCCATGGAATTATACATCAAACAAGTTGTGTAGGTACTCCTCAGCAAAATGGAATTGCCGAAAGGAAGAATCGGGACTTACTTGAAAAAACCAGGGCGCTAATGTTGCAAATGAATGTGCCTAAGAGGTTTTGGTCTCAAGGAGTTCTTGCAGCCACCTATCTTATCAACAGACTGCCTAGTCGTGTTTTGGATACAAAATCACCATCTGAGGTTATGCAAAACAAAAAAGGTAATCTTTCCCATCTGAGAATCTTTGGATGTACCTGTTATGTTCATATTCAATCCCATCACCGAGACAAGCTTGATTCCAAAGCTGTCAAGTGTGTTTTCATGGGATACTCCTCCACCCAAAAAGGGTACAAATGCTACAATCCGTGCTCCAGGAAGATGTTTGTCTCAAGAGATGTACGGTTTGATGAAAACCAACCATATTTCAACAAATCATCAGATCAAAATCGTCAGGGGGAGCATTTCCTAGATCTCTTCCCATTGCCAAATCCAGTTGAACCAAGTGACTGTGTCCATTCACTACCTCACAACCGGGACTCTCATGCAACTCTTAATGACAACCTGCTTATTGGAGACGACACTGAAGCCTCAGAAGCACAAGTAGTTCCCCATGACCATAACACAACATCTATACAAGAGAGTGGAGCTGAACCTATTGTGATCCCAGCTCAACCCCGCAGGAATCCGACTCGAGATCGACATCCACCATCAAGGCTGCAAGACTATGAAACTTACCATGCCAGGTACCTTATTCACAAGTTTGTAAATTACTCCAAAGTCTCTCACTCTCATGCAGTCTTCCTCAGTAAACTGTCCTATGAAAGTGAACCAAGGAACTTTCAAGAAGCCAATCGTCAAGTTGTGTGGAGGCTAGCCATGGAAGAAGAACTCAAAGCCTTGAATGAAAATAAAACCTGGAGTGTAGTTCAACTTCCCAAAGGCAAGAAGGTGGTAGGCAGTCGATGGGTCTATAAAATCAAGTTTAATTCTGATGGCTCAATTGAACGACATAAGGCAAGATTGGTGGCTCGCGGTTTTACTCAAACTTTTGGAGTGGACTATAAGGAGACATTTGCTCCCGTGGCTAAGATGAGCACAATAAGGGTTTTGTTATCTGTTGTAGTGAACCATGAATGGCCATTGTACCAAATGGATGTAAAAAATGCTTTTTTACATGGAGACCTCGAAGAGGAAGTCTACATGCAACTACCCCCGGGTCATCCACAAGCACAGAATTCAGGAATGGCTTGCAAGCTTCATAAGTCAATCTATGGCTTGAAACAATCTCCTCGTGCCTGGTATGCCAAACTGAGCTCGGTACTTGAAAATTTTGGGTTCAAGAGAAGTCATGCTGATTCCTCCCTGTTTGTTCGAATAGGATCAGTTGGCAAATTAGTTGTACTAATCTATGTTGATGATATCATCATCACATGTGATAACATTGATGAGATTCACACTCTTAAACATTCTCTTCATCAACAATTTGCCATTAAAGACTTAGGAGTTTTAAAATACTTCCTTGGGATTGAACTGGCCACTTCCCCCAAGGGACTTTTTTTTAGTCAAAGGAAATATGTGATTGACTTACTTCAAGAAGTGAAGATGATGGATTGCAAACCAACTCGTACTCCTCTTGATAGCAAATTGAAGTTGGACTTGACAGGAGAACCTCTCAGTGATATCAGTTACTACCAACGATTGGTGGGTAAGCTTATATATCTCACCATCACCAGACCGGATATAACTTACGCCGTCAGTCTTGTAAGCCAATTCATGCATGCACCCACTGAAACTCATTTAAATGTTGTTAAAAGAATTCTCAGATACCTCAAAGGCTCCATTGGTCGGGGAATCGTCATGAAAAACAATGGTCATACTCAAATCATTGCCTACACCGATGCTGACTGGGCAGGGAATGCTATTGATAGAAAATCCACTACTGGCTACTGCACGTTGGTTGGAGGAAACCTCGTGACATGGAAGAGCAAAAAACAAAATGTAATTGCTCGCTCAAGTGCCGAAGCTGAGTATAGAGCCATGGCTTCCACTGCATGTGAACTCATTTGGCTCAAGGGCCTTCTCTCGGACTTGGGGTTCTCAATCAACACACATATGTCTCTTTTCTGTGACAATCAAGCAGCTATGCATATTGCCTCCAATCCGGTGTTCCATGAATGCACCAAACACATTGAAGTTGACTGTTACTACGTTCGGGAACAAGTCCAGTCCAAGGTAATTCAAACCACCTTCACTCGAAGCCAAGATCAACTTGCTGATATTTTCACGAAGTCTCTTGCTTCTCCTCAGTTTCAAAGTCTGCTCTCCAAGCTTGGATCAATTAACCTCCTTGATCCAGCTTGAGGGGGAGTATTGGAAGAATAAGTCGTCCTACAGCCGTCAAGTCGTCCTACAGCCGTCCTACCTTGTCCTACCTACACACTAGGACGGCTACCTTGTCCCCTACAACCGTCCTACCTTGTCCTACCTACACACTAGGACGGCTACCTTGTCCTACCTACACACTTGTATCATGTATATATATCCTTGTAATCTTGTAGAGAAATATAATGAGAAAAAGCATTATCTTCCATATTTTCCACACATATTATCCGTAAGGGCAAAAATAAGCACCATTTTGATCATCTGCTCTGGCTTTAAGTTGGCATTCACAGCCTCTTGAAGAATCAAATCAAGTACCTTTTGAGTTGTCACGCTATTTCTGCGGGCCTCTGAAGCAGGCTAGCTTGGACTTGAGATCATCGCCTTGTATGAGATGGAGCCGTTTGGGATTCCGAGTGAACGGGATGACCTTTCCTTTCCAGGGCTCTTTATCGTTCAGTTGAGACACCAATAGCCCCACAACCTCAGACACGCCAAAAGGGTCCCTGAAGAATTGACATACAACCAAGCAATTCTTCCACTTGCCTTTGTTAGACAAATCCTCCACCATTGCCTTCCATTGAAGCTTAGCCACGTCCCCAACATCTGGACGATCAACCACATAGGAATCATCCGAATGGGAATAATATTTTACATCATGCTTGTTATCTGCATGAGGATCATTCACATAGCGGATGATTTCATTCGGAAGCAGAGCATCTGCCGCAATCTTGGACTTGCCGGCTTTCACGTCCTCCAGATACTGCCTAACCTTACACACTGAAAAACGTGAACAATACTCCATGCTCCATAAGGGTTCCAATATGCTCCACAAGGGCTCCAAAACCTCCTTACTCAGCCGATTCAGGACTATGTGCGTGTAATGAGCCTCATCCTTTTCCACGTCCAACTCACAAGGAAAAACCTTCCTCGCGATGCTTTCACATAGAAAAGTAGTAGCTACCGCAACACTGGCGTATTCAGTACTGTTGTCACTGTACCTGGCGTGAGGTCCCAGGACGTTGGGCGTACTTGCCTTGCTAAACTCACTGGGCTTCTTTTTCTTCAACTTTTCAAAATCAGACCTAAAGTTGGCCGCAAAAACATCCGAAACACAATCGTGTAAAAACTGATAATTCGGGTCACGCTCGTACCTCTCAAGAACACCCTTCTTGTGGATGGAGACATCGATTGCGCTACTGTACAAAATATCACCTTGGCTAGCTCCTTCAGGAAGGAGAAGCTGGTACAGAATCAGGACAAAGTCCTCTAAACAGCCGATAGAAACATCGGAATATTCGCGGCCGACGATAGCCTCAACGTTGCCGGCTAGGGTTTTGGTGGAGCCAAAGCAACGCTGTGTGGAAAGATTCCCTGCCCCTATACACGATAGTGCCATAACGGGTGATTCCTAGGTTGCAGATGAGCTTGAGGGTAGTAAGGGGATCGTGGGACCAGGCTAGCGTGAGCAATATTGGGTCTAGATATCTCTTACAAGACTTTGTTGCCGTCGCGAGTTCGTGGTACAGATCAAGGCAGGGATTCTTACCAAGGAGGAGGATGAGGCGGTGGCCGTGGCGGTGGCCGTGGCGGTGGATACTGATGATTCATCAAAAAGAGATGTATAAGGAGCTACTCTTCTTGAGATTTTTGTTATTTGCTCTGACCACGATTTTCGCAACTTTCGCTGCAACTCTCATCATCATGATAACAATTGCCTCGTCGATCGCCTGTCAGCTTTAGGGTTGCCAGGAGGCGGTAAACAAATCCAAATTTTACACTTTCGTAGCCCCAGAGACGCGTACCACAATAATAACGAGGAAATCAAAGAGTGGCGATATGGAAATATGGATAATTATAAATTAACCCTAAGTCCTCTCCCCTCTTCCTCTTTATTGGGTTTCTTATATGTAGAGGTTTTTTTAAAACTCTTTTGGATTCTATTATTTAGGAAATGAAAGTTTTGAATTCAGGACGCATGAGTGGATATGCAACGATATAGACCACATGCAACATATATATTAATGTATATAGAGTTGGATTAGGGGATACTCATCTTTTGACGCACATTTTTAGCCTTGTAAGGTCTACTCCATAACTTTTTTTCAAGAATCTGAACCAACTATATTTCATATCTTCATTCATAGATCATCGTTGTAAAAAATTAAACAAATCCAAAATCATTACGATATTAATTTAGTGAAGAAAATGGACAAATACCCTTACACAAAGAAATACAAAATGACTATCATTTATTCCAATGGTCATATGGTTTCTGTTTTGGGTGACTAGACATAACATTTGAGGGAAGACATGGTTGGGTCGTTAAAATACATTACGGGGTGCTCTAAAGCTAGTGGCCAAACATGCTAATTATTAGCACTCTGAATTTGATTAGGAATGGTAGTAGCATCGACTCCAGTGATTAGGGTTTTAGCTCTGCTTCAACTGGCATGGTTCGCTTTCCCTGAAATTTATTTTTGTTTTCTGTTTGATTTTGTTCCATGTCTTAGTGATTTTGGTTAATCTTCAATCTTCCCTGGGCTTCTGTTTCACCTTGTTCTTCAGACTTTCTCTTTATTTTGTGCATTGCCAAATTTCAAATTTTGCAACTTAGGTTGTGGTATAAATTATTGGTTGTTTACAAAATAATCCTTTGAAACCGATCACCATCTTAACCTCCTCTGTGGTGAACGTAGGTATTAATGACGTGTTTTCAGCCTAATTTATTTATTAACTAATGATTTAAAAACTTACTTAACCTTTTGTAGAGATAATGGACATGTAGAGGATAAACGGGAGAACTAAGAAGGAACAAAAAAGAAAGGTTGCTAACATTCTCCGAAAATGTTATGTTTACTGTCATTTTTCTTTTCGAAAACGAAAATAGTTATAAAAGCCATCATCCAACAATGAAGATCAAGCACAAAAGTAAAAAAAAAAAAAAAAAAAAAAAGTGCCAACAGAGATCTAGAAGAACAAAGAATAAGAAAAAAGCCAACAGAGAGTACTACAACCAGATTTTGGTACTCTTCTCCACATATTGCTGCTTCCATGACATGATCCTGATCGACATCCCCCTCCCTTTCCAAGAACAACTTAAGGAAATCATCGGAGTAGCCACTATAGGTGGTCATCCCTGATAGTTGTGAACATTTGATAGTGTTGTCATGAGACAAGTCCCAGAACACTATGTGTGGCACCACATAGCCTTTCTCTTCAAACTTGCTCCTCATTGCCTGATAAGTAATCGGCCAGTGATCCGCGTGGCTAGAAGACATAGCAAAGCCCAAATGGGCAAAAACTAGCACCTTCTTGATCATATGTTCCGGCTTCAAATTAGCATTCAAGGCCTCCTGGAGAATCAAATTAACACCTTGTGAGTTGTAGTGCTATCTCCAAGGCCTTTCATCTCTCTCAAGAAGGCGCGCTTGGACTCGAGATCATTGCCTTGTATGAGATGGAGCTTATCAGGATTACGAGTGAAAGGGATGACCTTTCCTTTCCAGGGCTTGTGATCACTCAGTTGAGACACCAATACCCACATAGCCACCGACACCCAACTCAAGGTTCCCGTGACTTCACATACAGCCAAGCAATTCTTCAACTTGCCTTTGTTAGACAAGTCCTCCACCATTGCCTTCCATTGAAGTTTATAGAAGATGATCTTATGGAGAAGGAGAACATCTGCCGAAGTATTGGACTTGCCGGCTTTCACGTTATCCACCAAAAAATATGGACTATGCTCCCACACCGGCTCCAAAACCTCTTTACTTAGCCGATTCAGGACTCTATATGTGTAATCAACCTCGTTCTCGCCCTCTTCCTCACCGTGAGGAAAAACCTTCCTTGCGATGCTTTCACACAGTGGAATAGTAGTGATAGCAATACAGCTGGCATTGTAATCGTAGGACGTGCAGCCGTTTTCTATGGGTCCAAGGACAAAGGGCGCACTTGACTTGCTAAAATCATCACAATTCATTTTCTCATTGGGCTTCTTTTTCTTCAACTTTTCAAAATCAGACCTAAAGTCGGCCGCAAAAACATCTGAAACACGATTGTGTAAAAACTGATAATTGGGGTCACGCTCGTACGTTTCAAGAACACCCTTCTTGTGGATGGCAACATCAATGACACTATTGTGGCTGCCTCCTTCTGGAAGAAGAAGCCGGTACAGAATAATGACAAAGTCCTTTAAACTGCCAAAAGAAACCTGGGAACGTTTGCCGCCTGCAATAGCCTCGATGTTGCAGGCTAGGGTGTTGGGGTGGTTGTTGTGGAGACAAACCAGCGCCGTGTGGAAGAATTCCCCTTCCCTTGTTTCATAGCGGTTTGCTAGGTTGCAAATGAGCTTGAAGGGAATCGCGGGACCAGGCCAGCGGGAGCAATGACTTCAGACATTTGTTAGGGTCACAGGAACCAAATGGTTCCGTCAAGGAATCGGAATACATATCGTCATGGTAGCCAAAGGGTTTATTAAAGGACTCCACATACAAATCAACGCAGTGGTTGTTACCAAAGGAGGAGGATGAGGTGGTGGCGGTCGAAAGAGTAACAAGTCTTGCTGTGAGGTTCTTGTTACTGTTGGATTATGTGGCCAAGTGGCCATATCTTTAGAATAAACAAACCAAAAAGAAGAAAACACCTTTCCTTGTTTTGGGGAGGAAAAAAAGGGAAAAGAATGTTTTGGTTCCCTTCACCACCCGTGAGTTTCGGTTTTGGCAGTAAACTAGAGAAAAGAAAGAGTTTTTTCTTGGGCAGAGAAAAAGGGAGTGAGAGCTCATTTCTGGCTGAGAAGAAAAGAGCTCCTTTTGCAGAGAGCTAAGGAGAGTTGCAGAGAGCTAAATGAGCTGCAAAGAGAGAAGAGAAACTGCTGCTTCAATTGGTTAGTAATCATCCACCAAAGTAGCTGTTGTTGTAATAGCTTTGAGCTATATGTATAGAGAAGAAATTATTCATTATATTTCTTTCTCTATTTGTTTCTTTGGTGTGTGAGAGCTATTGGGTGTATTGGGCTTTTGGGTTGTGAGATTGCCAACACTTTGTAAACTCCCATTTGGTTGATAGTGGATTATTGGGTGAGCTCCTACTGCTCCGAGGACGTACTCCAGTTACACTGACTGTGGAGGAACCTCGTTAAAATCTTTGTGTCTTTTATATTTTGTTATTGCATTTTCATTTGATAAAATTTCCTGTGGGTTAGCTTGAGTTGGTTCCATTTAGTTTGGTGCTATCCTAGCACAACAATTGGTATCAGAGCACTGGTTGCTCTTGGGTACTGTCTAATTGCCAAAAATGTCAGACGGGCAAGATGAGAATCCTTTTGGAAGCAACTCCGGATTTGCAAGAACTACGGTGCAAAATGCAAAGTTCGAAGTTGAAAAGTTTGATGGCACAAACAACTTTGGGATGTGGCAATGTGAGGTCAAAGATGTGTTGGCTCAACAAGATCTACTTGCCGCTTTGGGAGAGAAGCCGGAAGCTATGTCGAAGCCGGAATGGGAGAAATTAAATTCGTGGGCTTGCTCTTCAATTCGGTTGTGCCTTGCAAAAACTCAGAAGTATTTTGTGATGCGGGAAACATTGGCAAGTGTGATGTGGCAAAAATTGGAAGACAAGTATATGACGAAGAGTGCAGAGAACCGGCTACACTTGAAGAAAAAGCTCTACCGCTTCCAATACAAAGAAGGTACAAAAATGATTAGACACCTTGATGCTTTTAATAAGTTGATGGCTGACTTGTTAAATTTAGATGAGGATATTAAGGATGAAGATAAGGCCTTAATATTGTTGAATTCCTTGCCGGACTCTTATGAGCATTTTGTTACCACTATTATGCATGGTAAAGAAACTGTGAAATTTGAAGATGTGTCAAATGCCTTGATGAATTATGAAATGAGGCATAGAGATAAAAATCATGATAGTACCTCAGAAGCTTTATTTGTTAGAGGTAGATCATCGAAGAGAAGATCATCTTCTAGTAGGAAAAAAATCACAGTCTCGACCTAGAGGAAACTCTAAAGGTAGAAAACCTTTGGAAATGGATGAATGTGCCTTTTGTCGTAATAAGGGCCATTGGAAGAAAGATTGTCCTAAATTGAAGACCAAAGGTAAAGAAAGTTCTGAAGCTAATGTTGCTGAAGTTGAAACAGATTTTCCTGATTTTGCTTTAACCACTTCCTCATCATTTGATTGTGCTACTAAGTGGGTGTTAGATACGGGTTGTACTCATCATATGACTCCTCACAAGGATTGGTTTTCAAGCTTGAAAGAGTTTGATGGCGGTGTTGTGTTCATGAGAGATGACAATCCTTGCACAACAAAAGGGATTGGTACAGTTCGTTTGAAGTTGCATGATGGCATGGTTAAAGAGTTGACAGGTGTTCGGTATGTACCGAATTTGAAGAAAAATCTTATTTCTTTGGGAACTTTGGAAGCAAAGGGCTTCAGGTTTCATTCAGATGGGCAGACATTGAAGGTGACTTATGGTGCACTTGTTGTGATGAAAGCTCCTCGATGTGGCCATTTGTATTTATTGCAAGGAAGCACTGTGACAGGTGAAGCATCTGTAGTCTCAGAAAATATGGGCACATCCGATTCTGATACTACTAGATTGTGGCATATGAGATTAGGCCATGTCGGTGAGAAAGCTCTACAAGGGCTTGTGAAACAAGGTCTTCTAAAAGGTGCCACGACTTGTAAGCTTGATTTCTGTGAGCATTGTGTCTTGGGGAAGCAAACTAGAGTGAAGTTTGGTACTGCTGTACATCAGACGAAGGGCATTCTTGATTATGTGCATTCGGATGTTTGGGGTCCTACAAAGACTCCCTCTTTGAGTGGTAGACATTGGTTCGTGACCTTTGTTGATGATTATTCAAGAAGGTCTTGGGTCTACACTATGAAGCACAAGAGTGAGGTGTTGAGCATTTTCTTGGGTTGGAAGAAAATGGTTGAGAACCAGACTGGGAGAAAGATTAAGATTTTGAGATCGGATAATGGTGGTGAATACACATCCGACCATTTCTTTAAAGTTTGCAAAGAGGAAGGGATTGTGAGACATTTTAGTGTCCGGGGAACTCCACAACAAAATGGAGTTTCAGAAAGATTGAATCGAACCTTGCTTGAGAAGGTTAGATGCATGTTGTCTTAGTCGGGTTTGAGCAAGTCGTTTTGGGCAGAGGCAGTTACTTATGCATGTCACATCATCAACCGATTACCCTCAGCTGCTGTTTAGGGTAAGACGCCAATGGAGGTATGGACTGGAAAACCTTCTACTGATTATGATTATATTCGTATTTTTGGTTCACCTGCTTATTTTCATGTAACTGAAAATAAACTTGATCCTAGAGCCAAAAAGGCTATCTTTCTTGGTTTTAGTAGTGGTGTCAAAGGTTACAGGTTATGGTGCCCGGAGATGAAGAAACTTGTAATCAGCAGAGATGTGACATTTGATGAAGAAAATATGTTCAAAGACTCTGAAAAGAATGTGAAAGATGTCCAACAGGTGGAGCTTAAGAAAGTTGCCTCTAGTACTTCAAATCCTATTTCCGCTGATGTTGAAGCCACTACAAGTGAAGAAGTGGGAGACCATGAGGATGTTGAAGAAGTTGAACTTGAAGATTCTATTCAAGTTGAAGAGCAAGTTTCACCTCAAGAGTCTATTGCCAAGAACAGAGGAAAAAGACAAATTACCAAGCCAGCTCGGTATAGTGACTATGTTGCTTTTGCTCTTCTTATTATCACTGATGAGATTCCATCCAATTTTGAGGAAGCCATTGAGAGTGAGGAAAAGGAGAAGTGGTGCAATGCCATGGGTGATGAGATGAATTCTCTCTTGAAGAACAAGACTTGGGAGTTAGCTAAATTGCCTAAGGGTAAGAAAGCTATTGGTTGTAAATGGGTGTATGCCAAGAAAGAAAATGCTGATGAGAAAAGCAATGTAAGATTCAAAGCAAGATTAGTTGCTAAAGGGTATGCACAAAAGGAAGGCATTGACTACAATGAAATTTTTTCTCCAGTTGTGAAGCACTCCTCAATTCGCATTATGTTAGCTCTTGTGGCACAATATGATCTTGAGCTTGTGCAACTTGATGTGAAGACGGCTTTCCTACATGGTGATTTGAATGAAGAGATCTATATGTGTCAACCGGATGGGTATAAAGTGAAAGGGAAAGAGAATTTGTTTTGCAAGTTGAAGAAATCACTTTATGGCTTGAAGCAATCTCCAAGACAATGGTATTTGAGGTTTGATAAATTTATGAGAGGCCAAAATTATTCTAGAAGTCAATATGATCATTGTGTGTACTTCAAGAAGTTGCAAGATGGGTCTTTCATTTATTTGTTGATATATGTTGATGATATGTTGATTGCCTCAAAGAATGTTGAAGAGATTGAGAAATTGAAGAAGCAAATGAAAAATGAGTTCGAGATGAAGGATCTTGGTGAAGCAAAGAAGATCCTTGGCATGGAGATCACTAGAGACAGAGAGAAGGGTTTGGTTTGTTTGAATCAAAGACAATACCTTGAGAAGTTGATTCGGAAGTTTGGAGTTCATGATTCAACTAAACCGGTTAGTACCCCTTTGGCTCCTCATTTTAAATTGAGTTCTCTACAATGTCCTAAAACTGATCAAGAGAAGCTACAAATGAAAAATATACCATATGCAAATTTGGTTGGTAGTTTGATGTATGCAATGGTATGCTCTAGACCGGATATTGCTCATGCAGTTGGCATGGTGAGTCGATATATGCATAATCCTGGTAAAGAGCATTGGAATGCAGCTAAGTGGATATTGAGGTATCTCCATGGTACTCAAGATGTTGGTTTATGCTTTGAGAGGGATGACTCTGGTATTGGTCATTTTGCTGTTGGTTATGTTGATTCAGATTATGCAGGTGATCTGAATGGAAGGAAGTCTACTACAGGCTATGTGTTTACTATGGCTAAAGGGCCAGTTTGTTGGAGGTCCATTTTGCAGTCGTCTGTTGCCTTGTCTACTACAGAGGCTGAATATATGGCAGTTGCTGAAGCTATAAAGGAGGCCATTTGGATACATGGACTGATTAGAGATTTGGGGGTTGACCAGAAGCAGGTGGAGGTACATTGTGATAGTCAGAGTGCCATTTATTTGGCTAAGTATCAGGTTCATCATGCGAGGACCAAGCACATAGATGTGCGTTATCACTTTGTTCGTGAAGTAGTTGGTGAAGGGGAGATCATTCTCCAGAAGATTCCAACTAAAGACAACCCTGCTGATATGTTGACTAAGGTTGTTGGTGTAGCCAAGTTTGTTCATTACTTGAACTTGGCTCGCATTTTGCCTATTTAAAGAAGGCGTTGAGCAGTATGAGTTTTGGAGCATTTGGCTCGACATTAGTTGTTCTCTTGCTAGTGATTGGGAGTGTTTTTTTTTGTGTTGATTGTGTTGGTTGGCTTATCATGGCGTTTGTGGAACTTGGCCAAGGTGGAGATTGTTGGATTATGTGGCCAAGTGGCCATATCTTTAGAATAAACAAACCAAAAAGAAGAAAACACCTTTCCTTGTTTTGGGGAGGAAAAAAAGGGAAAAGAATGTTTTGGTTCCCTTCACCACCCGTGAGTTTCGGTTTTGGCAGTAAACTAGAGAAAAGAAAGAGTTTTTTCTTGGGCAGAGAAAAAGGGAGTGAGAGCTCATTTCTGGCTGAGAAGAAAAGAGCTCCTTTTGCAGAGAGCTAAGGAGAGTTGCAGAGAGCTAAATGAGCTGCAAAGAGAGAAGAGAAACTGCTGCTTCAATTGGTTAGTAATCATCCACCAAAGTAGTTGTTGTTGTAATAGCTTTGAGCTATATGTATAGAGAAGAAATTATTCATTATATTTCTTTCTCTATTTGTTTCTTTGGTGTGTGAGAGCTATTGGGTGTATTGGGCTTTTGGGTTGTGAGATTGCCAACACTTTGTAAACTCCCATTTGGTTGATAGTGGATTATTGGGTGAGCTCCTACTGCTCCGAGGACGTACTCCAGTTACACTGACTGTGGAGGAACCTCGTTAAAATCTTTGTGTCTTTTATATTTTGTTCTTGCATTTTCATTTGATAAAATTTCCTGTGGGTTAGCTTGAGTTGGTTCCATTTAGTTTGGTGCTATCCTAGCACAACAGTTACTTGCTCTGGCCACAACTGGGGCGAGGATTTTCCCAACTTTCACTGCAACTTTCATCATCATCATAAACGCACGCACGGCAACAATTTGCCTATTCGATCTTCTGTTTAGGGTTTAGGGTTACCGGGGGCGGTAAACAATATGTAAACAAATCCAACTTTACTTTCGGTAGCCCTGTATAAATAAATAAAGGTTTTTTTTTTTATAGATAAAATGATCTCTAAGATTGACATAATTGCTTACTTTGATCATTGAGAATTGAAATTGATAAAAGTATCCCTGAATTTGTCTACCGTCAATCATTTTAGTCCTTTCAAAAATCTATGTTAAATAAGAATCAAAATAACAAAAATACTCTTAATTTAATAACAATGAGCCAAAATGATTTGATAAAATTGAGGGTATATTTTGTCATTTTTTCTTATTTAAGAGAAATTTTGGATAAAAAAAATCATAAATAAATAAATAATCCCCAAATGATGGAAATTCATGATTCTTACCATCTAAATTTCTTATATTTAGTGTTGAAGTGGCAGAAAGTATTGTAGGAAATAATCACATTGATTATACAGATCTTTTTTCTGTTTGGAGAATGGCATCAACAAGCTCGACCATAATGTCCAAGACTCCAAGAGGTAAAAAGGTAAATTCTGGCATCCACATGTCCACTGAAGACTCAAAGAGTTCGAATGACTTCCAAAATTCCAAATCACAGGTTTTGCAAATGTCAAGCACACGTACAATGTCAACATCAAATTTCAAGATCTGTCAATCACAAGATATTCTCGGGATAGATACGTGGATAAAAAATAAATAAAGATCAAGAGTGACTTCAAGCTACATCTCCTATACGAGACAAGTAAGCATTTTCAGTGATATTTGTAGACATTGAAATTTCGTTGGTCGAAATTCAAAGTTTAACCATGTAACTAGTCATAATTGACTAGAATGGGTCGTATACCTACACACGTGGCACATGATTCATCAAAGTAAAGTGGGGCACAAGACGTGACACATGTCTTCATGAGGAGTTCCATTCAAATTAATGAAGCCAAATTCCAAAAAAGAGCAATTTATCATTTGGTCAAAACTCACAAACTAAGGGATTGAAACTGGATCTTCCAAACCAAAACTCACCTTTTGATCTTGAACAAATTAAGATTATGAGGAGTTTCACGAGGTGGGTGGTCTTCGGCTTTGATAGTAAAGGAATCGGCACATTTGTTTGTTGCGTTTGATGATTCTACACAAAAGTGTTTGGGTGTTTGTATTTGTCATAGAGCTTTATGAGTTTCCTTTCTAAAATCCCTTCTAGGTCATAGTTAGTTGACTAGGTAGTGTCTCTATACCTTTACACTCAAATCCAACTCCTCTCATTTTGTAACCCCAATGAATTCCCTCCCAAATAGATTAGAGCACATGGCTTATAGCGAGTCCGAAGGCCCTCCCTAATAGATTAGAGTAGTTTTTCACTCGAGTTTGAAACAAATTATAGTAATTTTCCAGAAATATAGAGAATGTGAGATACCAAAATACTTGCTAGGTTTCTTGATCGAAATGGAGGTTACAGCTACAGAGAACTCAAAAGGTTACATTTTTATTCTCCAAACTTGGACTAGAAGCAAGCTAGTGCTTGTTTCTGGTAAGTAGCTTCTTGAACCAGTAGGCGGACATCTTTGGGTATCTCTTGAGGGTTTTGAAGTCTACGTAGACAATGCCAAATCTGGAAGTGTATCCCAGCCTCCATTCAAAGTTATCGAGCAACGACCAAGCGAAGTAGCCCATCACATTGGCTCCGTCATCTGCTGCCTTCTTCAGTTGAGTTATGTAACTCCTGTAGAAGTTGGCCCTTGTCGTGTCACGCAATCCCTCCGCAAGTGTCACATTGCCAGGGTCGTCCATTCCTGCAAATCGAAGAACACCAACTGATTCACAACTACGAAAGAAAATGAAAACTAATCAGTAACTACTTGTAGTTTTCTTGTAGTGCTACCATTTTCAGATAAAATCACTGGTGGATTTCCATATCTCTCTTTTATGTACATAACAGCTTTGTACAAACCCCATGGCACTTGGTACAGCCAATAAGAATATGCCTGCAAAATGTTCAAATTATCTTCAATGAATAATGCTAAAATTTGAAGTGAAAGGAACTATTGTGATTGGATCATAATTAAGTTACCCTAGGACCAATAGGCACTCCATTCTTTGCATCTGCAAATTGCATGAAATACATACAAGTTAGACGTGTTTTGGGGTTTATAGAAGCACTTAAGGAGCTTGGTATCGCTTCTGGAAAGAGAGAAGATTTTTTGACAATCAAAAGCAATTCTGTATGCATTTGGCAGAAAAGAGTTGGAAGTGTTTTTGGGTTCATAGAAGCGCTTTATGGAAAAACACTTGTTAGATGCTTCTTCATAAAGTACTTCAAATTGCTTTTGTGAAAACACTTGTATTTAAAAGAAAATTTCAACTGGTATCTAATGAAACCACTTCTAGCATAAGCGCTTATGAGCATAAGTACTCCTTATAAAAGCAACCTCAAACAAGCATCTAAGGTAGAGAGAGGAAAACATCTTACAAGCAAATCCTGCATTCCAATCCTGCTGGTACCCCAAGTCATTTGATTTTGATGGTTTTGGGTGATACATGTAGTAAGTAGTATATTGGTTGATTCCAACATAATCCATTGAACCCTTCACCATCTTAACCTCCTCTTTGGTGAACTTTGGCAGCCTGTCACCAACAATTTCTTGGACTGTTTTCGGATACTCTCCATAAACAATCGGGTGGATGAACCTACGAAAATCCAATCCGACAATTTTTTTAGTTATGATTTCTCTGTTGTAAATTTTCAGAGAATAGAATTCATTACGTGTAGTTACCATCCGACATGAAAGTCTCTGGCCCTTTGAGCTGCAAGGTTGTCAGCCTTTGATCTTGTAAGAGGCTCATACCAAACAAAATCCAAGAGAATGCCAATCCTTCCTTTTTGTAATTTCTGAAGAATGCACATTACTCATTTCATTTGAAGGCTCCAAAGGAGATATATAAAGCAGCATTTGAAGACAAAATAGTTTCTTTTACCTGATACTTTTCGCGGTATCTCTGAACGGCAGCTCCGTGTGACAAAATCAAATGATGAGCAGCAATATAAGGCTCGGTTGCTGAATTTCCAGCCGTGCAATTTCCAAATGCTTTGGAGCATCGTCCTGGAGCATGGAATCCGTTATCATATCCAAGAGCAGCAATCACTCTAGGCTCATTGAAGGTCATCCAGTTCTTCACTCTGTCTCCAAACGTCTTGAAACAAAAGTCTGCATAATCAGCAAAGTCTTTCCTGCCAAAATTGAACCACATCTCAGATTCCAGTACTACTCTTGCTAGTTTGTCATAACATTTTTTGTATAACAATTTATTCGAAAATACAATCTTGGGTGACGATAAAGTTTGATAGAATTTTCACAGTACTTACACTACTTTGTCACTCAGCAATCCCAAGTACTTCTTCTCAAGAGCTAGGGGAAGATCATAATGATATAAATTTGCATATGGAGTAATGCCTACAGAACAACAAGACATAAAAATCAAAGGCCATAGCTTCATAAGTTGTAGTTCTTACTTCAAATCGCCATCTTAGCGTGCAGAAAATTCTATCATACAGCAATGCATGTGACATATCAGCGTTTTTAACCACAAAACGCGACATCTGCACTTTTTACCCTCAGGAATAGAATGATAAAGACCACCATTTGATCAGCAATGTATGTCATACATTGTTAGATGATCGGAACTCTCCGTTCCAAAAGTTTCACAGCATTTACCTCTTTTGAGCAAGTAGTTAATTAACCGATTGTAGTATGCAACTCCTTTCCAATTTACATTCCCAGTGCCATCTACATAAATTAAGAAACAGAAGTTTAGAACAAAATAAATTTGAGAAATGAAAGAGGCATGAAAGGGATTAAGATCACTACTTGGAAAAATTCTGGACCATGATATTGAGAATCGATAGGCATCGAAATTTAGGCTTGCCATGAGATCAATATCGTCCTGTTGCAACAAAACCAGACTTTCATTTTCCTAACTTCAGACCTAAAAAAATCAACCACAATCAATATCTACCTTGAATTTGCTTTAGTTTTGTGTTTGAAACTTAAAACGGGCACTTTTGCTCTATGTCGCAACAAGGACTTTCATTCAACTGAACAAGTAATACTGCGCCATTATCTTAAACCAATCATGCCCTATCACATAAAGAAGTTAACACGCATATAGTGCGTGATTAGATTGAGATATCACCAGTAATGTCTTGGTCGTGTTTTAAACCTTTGCTTTTTTACACTTGTGAAGGTGGTTGTGAAACCGTAGAGGTTTGGTCATTAGATCTGTGCATGTTTGTCACTAGGCTTATGCATCCTCTGTTTTTTTACAACTGCTTCAACATATGTAGGATGAATACATCAAAAGGCAGATGAGTCTCTTTAATTTCTTTCCAATTTGTACATAAAAAATAAAAAATAAAATCAATGAAAGCGGAAAGAGAAAATAATAAAAGAATTATGAAAAATCCACCAGTTATACTGTAAATAATCTATTTTCTTATAAATTGTCATACAAAATACTTTAGCTTTTTTTTTTTTCGATAAAATTAAAATGGCAACCTTAAGTCAACAAAACTCACTGCTTTTGCGGGGGTCGCAGAATATCTATCCTTACTTTGCAAAAAGTCTATTTTCATGACTCAAACCCTTAATGTTCCAGTCCAAAAAAAACACCGTTTTTGTTGTGCAGTTTTTTTTCGATAAATTTATGATGGGAAAAAAACAAACTTACTTTGTATCGGTGATACTGGTCCACAGCAACATCTGCTGTACCATTATTTGCAATAATTCCTATATCCAAATAAAAAATAAATATTCAAGAAAAAATATAAAAAAATATAACTATTATTTTTCTGATAGTACTGCAAACTGAAATTAAATAAACAAATTTGTTCAATAAAACCTGTACATGTAATTACCGGGAATTTTAACAAATGCATCCCAAATGCTGGGCCCTCGACCATCCTTGTTGGCCATGCCTTCGACTTGGTAAGCGGACGTCGCCGTTCCGAACACAAAACCCTTGCGGAAGCTGGCTCTGCTCAGCCCACCTGTGTCCAATTTCACACTCTCCGGCTCAAGAACTGAAGCTCCATTGTGCTCCGCCGCATGCGCGAAGCACTGTATCACAAGAAAACCTAGAAGCATGCACAAAGGAGTTCTCATCTTCCAGCAGCCCAGCTACAGAAGAAATTTAGAGAGCGAGAGTACGGTGTTGAGAGGAGAGTGTCGTTTTTATAGATAAGAAGAATGAGTGAGAGTGATGAGCCGAATATAATTTTCATTTGCTTCCTAAAATAAACGTACAAAAACGGATATGGAGTGGAACTGTGGCACCAGATCCAGATCACACTTGGTCCCTGCATGGGGCTACATCTACATGCATGGGACCATCCACATTTCAATCATGAAAAGGGTAATCTGGTGTCACACTGGAAATAAAGTAAACATGTTTTTATTTAAATATTTTAATTGCTATGTTTTTGTCCATTGTAGATTTTATATTTTGGTTTATTACGACCATTAAACGTATATGACCTAAATTGATTTTTAACCATATCTTTTGATAAGGAGTATTCTCCTTCACTAACTTTGAAACGTGAGAAAACTTCTCACATTAAATAATTGGATGGAATTCCTTCTCTAAATAGAGAAGATGATCCCACTCATTCTTTTGTTCCGTTTTGAATATTTACTTTTTTTATTTCATCTGTTTTGATTCTTTAAGATTTTCAAGTCCCTGATTTTGTCAAACTTGCAACGTATACTTTATCCTTTTGCGGGCGTGCACACACACACACACACATTTAATGGTTTATTACATTTAATGGTTTATTACCACCATTAAATGTATATAACCTAAATTGATTTTTAACCTTATCTTTTGATAAGGAGTAATCTCCTTCACTAACTTTTTAAGAATGCATTTTTGCTCACCACTATTTAGTGTGGTGTATGCTCACCATCCTATTTATCACCATTAGATGATTTTGAATTTTGAAATTTGTGCTTATCCACTACACGAATCTCAAAATTCAAACTCATCTAACGGTGATAAATAGAATGGTGAGTATACACCACAGTAAATGGTGGTGAGCAAAAATACTCCCAACTTTGAAACGTGAGAAAGCTTGTCACATTAAATAATTGGATGGAATTCCTTCTCTGAATAGAAAAGACTAGAAAATAAGTCTAAGCATTGCGGCGGGAACCACTATTTCAGGCATAACTGCATAAGTAAGACACATTTAACATGAATAAATTCAACACAATCATGAATGAACAGAGGGACACATGTGTGAATGAGGTCGATAAGAAACAGAAGAAGAAAAAAAACATGCAGTTCACATAGATTTTGTGTAGTTTAGATGGCAAAATATGTGTCGTGCAGGGCATACACCTATTTCAGCACTTAATAAAAAAACATAGAAAGTGTTAAGTACTTGTTCAAGTAGCTAATTTTCCAAGCACAGATGTTCAAAGACAAAAATATGCAGAAGCCCTGTTTCTGTATGAAACAGAAGAAACATAAGTAACATGCAGTCAAATGGACCAAAAATTCAAATGTACCAAGTAACCAAATGTACCTAACAACGAGTTTTGTACATTCTATTTAATTTACCAAAATAAATATTTTAATAAAAAATAAAAAAAATCTTAAATTATCATAATAAAAGATGCATAAAAATAGGAGGAAAAAAAGGGAATGCTAATGTGAATAGACTTCTAATGAAATAAAATTAAAGTACCAAAATTGTAGGGAAAATGTTTAATCAAATTTGCAAAAGGAATAAATGTTTTAGTTTATGACATTTAAAAACGAGACGTCTATATCAAAACATCCCTAATATTATACTATCAGAAACAGAAAAAATATTAGGAAATTTTGAAATATGTCCAATTTTATAGGCTAACTTTTGAAATAGGTCCAAATTTTAGTGATTTTTTACTTTTAAAATATGTCTAATTTTTAGTTAATTTAGACTCGTATCAAAAAACCCCTAAAATATTTAAGGATTGATTAGGACAAGTAACGTATGGAGTTGTGGACATCATTTGTCATTTACTAATCAAAGGCAGGGTAGATTAGTAAAGTTGGATTGCCTTTCTCGGGCGTCGGCAGGCAACTTGACAATTTGGACCAGCACACTTCTGTTTGTGATATCTAGGCTTTGAATTTACCAGAATACAATGTGGGGTTGTGATTCTAATTTCTAAAACGTTTGATTAAGATCAAGAAATCTTTGATCCAAAAAAAAAACAAAAAAATCAAGAAATCTTATCGTAGGAGATTAAAGTAGCTTCATAGTATATAAGCAAAAGAAATAATAAGAAGACTCTCTCAAAATTAGACTCTGCATGCATCTCATAATTTAATATTAATTTTCATGCTCATTTATAAACTTTATACAAAAAAACATAAAGTGACAAATAATTTATAAAAAATTTCATTTAAAAAAAGTCTCATCAGCATTTCTCCTATAGGCAAACCCAGGTGATCATTTTAGTCAAAATTTGCTAGTATAAAAAGATGAAAACTACAATAATTGAAGAGATAGTGACATACTACCATGATCATTTTGTCAAAAGCAAAAGCATTCATCATTAAAGTGGCATTCGTAAACATCTTATGTTGGTCAGTAAAATCACGTATTCGTGCGCTCACACATAAAAATTAAATCAACTACTAATGGAAGCATAAATTGGAGGTGATTTATTTTGCATTTTACGTTTTTATGTCGATTTTCCAATGTCATTTTTAAAATGACACAAAGTTATGGTCCCTGTACGTATTTATTTTTGTGAACCAAACCGTAGGTCCCTAGTTATACGAAGGGCCCGACCACCACTGTGGAATCGACAGTCACATACTTTTTTTCTTCTAAATTATATTCATCGATTTCATTTAAATTATTCAATTTGATGATCGAAAATAAACAAAAAAATTTAAGAGAAAAAAGAAGCGTGGTTATCAATTCTCTTTATAGGAATGCTTGATTTTGTTCTTCGGTTTTTTTGGATCAATCCTCTTGCTTTTACTTAGAGCTTGTTTCTCTTTTAAAATAACTGAAAGTACTTTTAGAAAAAATGTTTTTTTTCTTTTTCTAAAAACACTTAAAATACTTTTTACAAGAAACATCAGTTATGTACATCTTGAGCTTTAAGTGTTTTTTCAGGTTCACTTGAATTTTAACTATGAATTGATTTTAAAAAAACATTTTCACTAAAAGCGTTTTCAGCTATTTTAAAAGCACTTTCTAATGGTTCCTTATGTGTCTATTTGTTTTGTATCTAGAGTGATTTGACGCTCCTCTATGCAAACATGCTAGCGACTAGTGAATGACAAAGCGTAGAATTTGCTGCAAGGATTTGGATCCCATTTGGATCTAAATTGTGAGGATCTTAGGGATCCTCACATTGTAGCCGTTCATCGTACATCATGCAGTTAGAAATTATTTTAAATTTTTTAATTTAGAATTAAACAACAAATAGTACCTAACGAAAACTGATCGTACGGTGCACGATGAACGGTTAAGATGTGAAGATTCTTAAGATCATCATCCTTGGGACAGGATCTTCGATTGGTCATTGGTGTTGTAGACAGTTGTCCATTTTCAAGGAGAGCCAATTGAGGGATGGTTGATAAGTATGTGAATAATTTCTTCAGCAGACATTGTTGAAGCACGTGAACTTGAATTTTGGATTCTAAGATGACAAGCCTGCCTACTTGATGCTTCAATAATTGACCATGGAGAGGAACACAACAAATGCCGTAATTAAGTGCATCAGTTTTCCGAGGCCCTTATTTGAAAAAAAATGAATTTTCCGCATCATTGTCTAAACCGATGAGTGCAGAAAGAGAAAAGTGGTGTGTCGGAATCATTCGCATCAAAGAGATGTGAAGAATGTGCAAAAGGTGAAATTACTAATAGCATAATAATAAAATACTTGGTACATCGCAAACTACTTCATATTAGTAAAAGCTTAAACGTTTTGAGTAGTGTTGCAATTAAATTAAAACGAGTTTTGTTATTTCCTAACGAAAAATTCTCACTCCTTATATGTAAGAAGGCGTTCTGCTTTATCAATAGAGCTCAGTTTAACTTAGAATGCCAAAATACTTTCTTTTGCTTTTTTTAATGGTTTACCTTTATATATATATGAGACTGTGATTTGCAGGTAAAAAAACGTTTTGTATATAAGAAGCCAATATTTAGGTTTTTTAATGTATTGGGATCATTCCAACAAAAAGAAAAAAGAGAGAGTGTATTACGGTATTGGGCTCATGGGGATGTGAGTCGCGGGTCACCCAAATTAAGTTGATCCCGCCAGATGGAGTGGGCCGGCCCAAATCATAACAAAAAAGGCAGGCTTTAAATCGGCGCGCAAGACTTTTGAGGATACAATACAAAGCTGTGCGTTTCATGTCTGAAATAATCAAACTGAATCTCATTTTTCATTTTTCTCGGCAACCAAACATTCATTTTCTCGCGTTTTTTTCCCACCCTGATCCGGCGAAACGATCGGAAGCGCCGATGGACAAGGTGGAGGAGGAGGTGGAGAAGGCGAAGAAGGAGTGGGACGAAGCGTACAGTAACGTCGTACAGCAAATAAAGGCGATCGAAGAGTACGGTGAATCCACCGGAGCTGCTACTATGGAGTCGCAGAAGGACTCGCTGCCCAGGATGAACGGGCTCGCACAAGACGGCTTGTCGTTGCTCAATTCATTGCAGTTCAAGCTCGATCTGTTCGCTCCGCAGTTGCCCACCGACGATCAGGTCCAATCCGCCAAGGCCTTGCTCGAATCTTGGAAAAATCGATCCCACAGGTAATGGAATTCTCAGTTTACGTTTCTGTAGAAGTCAAGGAATTGAATTTTTGATTTAGGGTTGTTTCAGTTCAGTTATATTATTCAATTTAATGCAACAAATTAATCTCTTTAATATATTTTTTGGTAAATTAAAGCTCTTCAATTGAAATGTAAATATTGATTTTTTTTCGGTAATTCTATTGTTTTTGTGGTTTTTCTGATCAGTTTGCGCTTGAGTTTGAGGAATGCAAATTTGCAAGCAAAGGCTAACATGAGGAAAGCTGCTCAGAAAGAGGTATTGAACTACTTTTTTGGACTAATTTTGGGTAGTTTATGAATCTCTTGGACGATAATGCTTCACATTACCATTGTGAATCGTTGTGCGCTAGATCGTATTGTCTTTGGGTTAAACTGTTTTTATGTGGATACTGTTTGATTCCCTTGATGTGAGACAAAACAAGATAGTTCTTGGTGGATTGTCCTTTATTGAGAAACGATGTTTGGAACGAATTGTGATTGATTTAGCTGTATTTGTTGCAGAGAGAACTTCTTTTGGGAGGTGGAGAAGAGTCCACGATTCGTAGACGCAACTTACAGTACGTATCAACTTCTAAATGGCTTTCAGTAAACTGGTATCTATTTTTTGTGTTTGCTTCACTTGTTTACATACGCATCGTCGTTAAGCGGGAGCAAAATTTTGATGAGCTTGACTACAGTTTTCTCATACTGTTAGATGAATTTGTTATTTAAAAGCTTTTGATTTATTGGTTTTCTCCAGAACAAAGGCTGGAATGACATCTGCCGCAGAAAGCATCACAGAGAGCCTTCGCCGTACTCGTCAGCTGATGGTTCAGGTTCGTTGCTGTATTTTCTTTCTTTTCGATTTACTCTATTGCTTACATCTTTATGAATCTGTTGTATGAGTCTCCTGGTGGGATGAAATATTTGGTTTTCTTATTTGTTCGTGTGTAGGAAGTGGAACGAAGTGCTGGCACACTCATGACTTTCGGTGAGTTTCTTTCATTCTTCTACATCAAATTAGTTTGTATGTGCTTAGAGTGTGGCACTGCAATTTTTTTGACTTCTTTGAACAGCTTATCTAATGACAACGTGCCTTAGAGATTGTCTACGTTAAAGACATAATGTATACGTCATTGATCTAGGTCCATTTAGAACGACCTTTCTGCTTGTATGCAATATTTGAAATACGAATATTAGTATTACAGATTTCGAAAGGTTGTTTTCCGTTGTTAGATAAATACTATATATGTTGGTTTGTGCAGAGGAATCTACTGGAGTGCTGAAGAAGGCTGAAAGTGAATATAAGGGACACCGTTCATTGTTGATGCGAACCAGAAACCTACTCTCGACAATGCAACGACAAGATGTCATTGACAGGTTCCGAAGCGAAAATTTCCTTCATCATAGAACTATTATGTACATCTGCAGATCCTAACATTGAATTTTATCTGGACAGGGTGATACTTGTGCTAGGATTCTTCTTGTTTTCTTTAGCTGTTCTATATGTCGTTTCAAAGCGTATTGGTCTGCTGGCGCTGCAGAGGCAGGTCACATCTGCCATTAAGGCTGGTATGGTTGGGCGAGCAGAACTCAGACCTGGAGCTGTTGAAGATGCCGTAAATCATGCCCAGGCCTATGGCAATGCAGCTCATAATGTCGAGGAACCTCTAGAAAGAGTGATGCACGACGAACTACGATGAATTCGAGTTACGCATTGCCATTACGACATTACGACATCTCTGTGTCTTAATTTTTTGTACCTGCACTCTTATTTTCATGTTGGTTTCTTGGAGCCAGCATCGTTAAATATGTACAACGTTTTTTCTTTCCTTATCATATTTGGAAATAGCAATCTCGCAATTTTAAGGGAAATTGATTGAAACGATCTTCTCTGTATTGTTCCAATTTTATCAGATGTCTTTGAACGGACAAATTGATTGAAATGATGAAAGTATAAATGTTAATTGATAAAATGTTACTTCTCTGAATTTTGTCAATTTGATGTTAAATTTTTATTGATTTGTCGTCAGTATTTGATTTTGACCATTGTGATCAATATTTTTATTGATTTGTCATCAATATTTATCCGTTGAATCCTCATCGCATCCAATTTTTTAAATCTTTAACACATTGCCGAGCACAATTGATGACAAAATGTAATTCCATAAACAAATAAATAATTACAACATAAAGTTAAATACTTAGAACTTTCCCCACACAAAAACCAAGCAAACAAAGGATTCATAAAAGGTGAAAAACAAAGAAACACAGCTGAATTTAGTTTGATCTTCTGATTCTGCATTTGATAATCGCGTGCCCGATCGCTGGCCGGCCGGCGGAAACACTAGACACACGAGGAAAAACAACACACCTAGTCGACTCGCGGCTACTTTTATCACTAAACCACCAACTCCAAGCTGCAAGGTCATGAGCCATGGAAAAAGACGGCCAATTTGCCTATGCACTGCCGTTTGTGACGCACCAGACGACAGAGACTATTTCTTGATACTTCACAATTCATGGAAAGTATCCTTCTCATCCTTCCATCGTATCGAAACTCGCAAACCCATGAAATCCAGAAGAAAAAAAAAAACACTCCCATCTTTCTTCTTTCCTTGACGCTAAGAAGCCCTCCGTGTTTCTTCATTGCGGAGTCAACCTCCAGACACGAATAAATGCATCCTCACCAGAGCTGACCACAGTGTGCTCATCAATGAAAGCTAAGCCGTACACCCCACCCAAGTTTGCACCCTTAATGGTTGTACGGCTTGCTGGAGGCTTGTCGACTTCGTATATGATAACACACGTGTCAAGAGATCCAGTTGCAACCATCGTGCTATCAGGAGACCAAGCAAGGCAGTTTATCCGGGCAGTATGGTACAGCATGTTCTTAAGCTTGATCTGGAAGAAGAAAATAAAGCACAATGTTTACTAGGAATTAGTTCAACGATAGCCAATATGCAGGAGTCATTCTAAAGTTCCCGTATGCAACCACATAATCTATCGAACGTAATTTTATAGTAAGATGAAAGATCACGTCACAACTACCTAATTTATTAACAAATCAAATTCCAAGTTCTCAACACAAAATTTGCAAAGATATATAATCATTTATTTGACATTCCAATATGCACATCTATCATTTCATAAGCTATACTCAAATGTGAAAGTCACAAGTGTGCTGGCAAGAAAGATATACTTGCTGACAAGCGAATGGGATATAGATTTTATCAGTTGAACTTGATCAATTTGCCTGTATCACACTTATATCTCTTACAAATCATACATTTGATTTTGACTAAATTTGGTTAAACAACGAAGATCAGCTGATAAGGGATTGATGCATACATCTAGAACTTCTACACACGCATGCATTGACAAACAAAAACACGTCTTATTTTATCCTTTTTCACCATAAATGTCAATAATACCAGAACAATGATTATAATATTAGAATGATGAAATTAAAAAAATGGCTGAGGACAGTGAGCACACTACCTCTCGAGAGGCACAGTCCCAGACAACAGCTTCTCGGTTCAAATCTCCTGATGCAAACATAGAAACATCAGGAGAGTAGCGTATGACAGAAATGGGCCCCCGATGCTTCTCCAAAACAGCCTCTTCCTTAAGTGTATCACCTGTTACAGAATACATATGCAGTTTGCCGTCCTGCCCACCAACAATGGCTTCACTTCCATCCGGTGATATAGTACATGCAGTCACAGTGAATCCAAGGTTAATAGTTGACAGAACTTTTGTGCCATGGAGCATGACAACTCCAGAATCAGTTGAAACCAAAGCAAGTTCAGGAGATAGAAGGGCAAGGCTTATGTCCTTTGGCTGACTTCCAACATCAATAGCCTCTGCATCTCCACATTGATCACTGCGGAGAGGAACTCTCCAAACCTAGGTAGTCATAAAACAAAATGCAAGAGGAAAGAAACTGAGATAAGGTGAAACCCAAACGACGCAAAACAGTATTCATATAGAATAAAAAGTAAAGAATATACTGTTGAATCATGAGAGACTAAAAGAGTATACAATTTTTGTCACCTTATTGTCAAATCCACATGAAACGATTTCTTCGTCAACAGCTGCTAAACATTTTATCTGAGAATTCTCCTTCCTTTGTAACTTCCCACCATATCCAGCACCTTGAATCCATTTAACAATGAGACCATCATAGCTGCTAGACAATATAAGTTTTGGGTCACTCTTTAGAACAGCTAATGAAGTAACATTCTTCATGTGTCCGGATATCAGTAGAGGGGCTTTATCAAGGTTGCTCGCTGAGAATATACTAATGAAGCCTCCGAGAGAAACCGTAACAATATGATCATTCTGCCACAGACACCCAACTAGCATGTCATCCACTCCACCCGATCCAGGAGGCAGCAACGTTTTCCTCAGCTTCCCATTATTATCCTCAGATATCTCCCATACTTTTGCCGATTTGTCAGCAGACACAGTCAGAACCTAATCAGCACATTCAATCAGGGAACAAACACAAAGAAAGTTTATAACACAGACAAAATAAAAAGACACAAAATTGCAATCTTTATAATACAGTTACGGTGACTAAATGAACAATAACTCTTGGGTAGAAATTACCAATCCAATGTTTTACCTGTTTACCATCAGGACTCCAGCTAAGAGCATAAATGCTGCCTTTGTGGCCATCTTCGGCGGACAGCTCTCCGATCTTCTCCGCAGTCTTTCCATCATAAACAATACCACTTTTATCTGAGCTTACAGTGATAAACTTACTACCATCTGGACAGAACCTTATACAATTTACAAAATTCGAATGATCCCTAAACATCGAAAAATCAATAAAATATTTCGAGTCAGGGCAGCAACATAAACACACACACAGACATACATAATTACAATGTGATTAAATCAATAAGATTTCGAGCTAAATTATGTTAAAGAACAAACCTGAGAGACAGCTTGAATTTGAAAGGCGGTCCTTCGTAGAAATTCACCAAGAAATCCTCCCCACAAGTGACGATTCGAAAGGGTCTCGTCGGCTTAAACGCACAGCTTAACACACGCTTCGAGTGCCCATCAAAATCCCCAACAGTTGAGCCTGAATCCCACCTATTCAATCCATTCAAATTCCGTCAATTTTCCCACTAACCAAACACAAAATCCCGGAAAATCCACCAAAAAAGAAAACCCATTTCACAAATTTTAAATTGAACAATCAAGACGACGACGCTTACATGAACGCGCGAACGAAAGACTTCCCTTTGCCCTCGCCGGAAGCAACGATCCTCAACCCGTCAGGGGACCACTGGAGGTCGTCGATCCGACCCGAGAGGACCTTGAACTCGTTCTTCAACACGAAGTCGTTGTGGGTACCCCATATCCTGACGGTTCCGGAGACGTCGGCGGACGCGATCCACTCGCCGTTGGGGGAGAACCTGGCAACAGTGACGGGATAAGCGTGCTCGGCATAAACGGCGACGTCAAGGGGGTTCTGGAGGCTCATGATAATTACGGATCTTCCATTGGTGTAGAGGAGCTTGTCCGATTTGGGGTCGCCGGAGATCAGAATCCCACGGCCGCGCTCCGTTGACGGGACGCAAGCGTAGGCCTCGGTGAGCTGGGGGGTCATTTTTGGGATTTTGGGAAAAGTGAGAAGTGGGGATTTAAAAGCGCC
The DNA here is from genome assembly GCF_963583255.1 of Pyrus communis. Taxonomy (NCBI): domain Eukaryota; kingdom Viridiplantae; phylum Streptophyta; class Magnoliopsida; order Rosales; family Rosaceae; genus Pyrus; species Pyrus communis. Next base: position 25,225,505 of record NC_084814.1, read on the forward strand.
GGGTATATATAGGCGGTGGGGGGTACGGATAGAGTGATGATGGATGCCAGTGTAGCGCTGTGCGAGTTTTGGAAATGTTAAAAAGGGAAAGTGGACGGGGAAACGTGTTGGTGTGGGAGTCGTCAGATCCAAGATAAAGAAGAGAGAGGATCCTCGTTATGTTCATTTTGCGAGCATCCTGAAAATTCTTAAATCACATCCATTCATCGTACATCATGTGATCAAAAATTATTGTAAATTTTTTTATTTAAAATTGAATATAAATAGTACCTGACGAAAACTGATCGCACAATGAACGAATACAATTAAAGGATCTCTAAGATCTTCATGAAAAGGATCCGACGATGATCATTTCTCGATAAAGAATTGTCTTTGTCTTCTCCTTTTTGCTTTTTTTTTTTGTATGTTTTTTACCCATCGCCCCACAAAACACGTACTTATTTTCATTTTGTCACGTAAGACTCATTATGTGCCACTTAATCTCTCATAGCATTCTCTTTCACTATGCTCATTTTCATTCATTCAGTTAAACAAGTGTTAAAATGGCTTACGTAGCTCTTATGTGGTTCATATGTCAAAAATAATAGGTTTAACGTTGTCATTTTCCCGATTAAGTGAATTCACATTATCAAATGATTTTTTTTTTTTTTTTTTTTTACAATTATGGTCTAAAAGTGGAGCGATTTCTTTGTGGAGATGTTGTCTGACGAAAACTGATCGCACAATGAACGAATGCAATTAAAGGATCTCTGAGATCTTCATAAAAAGGATTCGGCGAGGATCATTTCTCGATAAAGAATTGTCTTTGTCTCCTCCTTTTTGCTTTTTTTTTTTTTGTTATTTACCCATCGCCCCACAAAACACATACTTATTTTCATTTTGTCACGTAAGACTCATTATGTGCCACTTAATCTCTCATAGCATTCTCTTTCACTATGCTCATTTTCATTCATTCAGTTAAACAAGTGTTAAAATGGCTTACGTAGCTCTTATGTGGTTCATATGTCAAAAATAATAGGTTTAACGTTGTCATTTTCGCGATTAAGTGAATTCACATTATCAAATGATTTTTTCTTTTCTTTCTTTTTTTTTTTTTTTTTTTTTTTTTTTTACAATTATGGTCTAAAAGTGGAGCGATTTCTTTGTGGAGATGTTGCTCAAACTCTCGAGTAAGCACAATTGCGAATGCTTGTACTAATTAGGGTGTGATCTTAAGAAGATGACAGTAAGTCAGGCTCTTTCGACCAAAGAAGAAGTAGGGGTGGGTGATGGGGGAGAAAGCGGCCATGGCTGCTTTTCCATGGTGGACCAGATTTCTTCTTCCTAATCCACCAAATTAATGGATCTGTGCCATTGAAATTTGATCTAACAGTTACAAATAGGGGCTCACTTTAAAAGTTATAATAACTTCAGCCGTTTGATCAAATTTCGATAGCACGGATCCACTGATTTGGTGAATTAGAAAGAAGGGAATGCAACGAATTAATGGGCAAGTGGGTCCCTTTCGACCAATAAATAAATAAAATTATAGGCAAGTGGGTCTCAATTGTGCGAAAGCAAAAGGTGTAAGAGATCTTTTACAAACTTAAACGAATTTGCGGCGTAGTGAGAGATGTTGTATAATTATGGGGGTAAAGTGCGAGAAATGAATTTCAGGGGGCAAATTGAAAGCAAGTATGAGTCTTGAGGAGCATTGGAGTAAATAAGAGTTTATTTTTTCGTAATTTTGTGTTTCGTGCTTGCATGATCAAATTCAATTAAATTAATTGGATGAGCAAGATTGGGCTTGGGTCTCCTCCAAGCAAGACCCAACCATGCTGTTACTGTATGAGAAGAGGGGGATTGGGGGATGACAAATAGTTATTTTGGAGGTTATTGACATCGATAAATAGTATGGTATTACATTGGTCATTGAATTGAAAGATTGTCATCCCCAAAATAGGACTTACCAACAACTAAGAAAAACTTTTTGACAAAAAAAAAAACAACTAAGAAAAACTTGCGTATGGACGGATCCATAGAGGGATCTGGGTGGTCCCCAGACCATCCAAGGTCTGAGAAAAGCGCCTATAGAAGTCTTTTTAAGACCTTCCAAATGTTTTGGATGGGAAGACCATTCTATTTCTAGGGCTATATGTTCTACAGACCAAGCAGTTTTAGTTGTATTGTTAAACGTCTTATAGTTATGGGGTTATAGTATAAGCAATTTTATTCAATGAGGGTGAATGAGTTGCAGACTTGTAGCAAACTCCTCGTGAGGAAGAAGACTCATATAAAATTCTCTCTATTCCTTTGAATGTCGTTGTTCTTGCTTTGTCATACTACTTTTTAGTGGATTGGTCGGATTTTTTGAAGGAGCGGATATAAAAAAGCTATTAATAGACTCATAAATTGAGGGAACGGATTGTCATTTTATATAAACGACATTGCTAAAAAAAAAAAAAGCTTATGGTTTAGACTTTGTAAATTGTAATATTATTTGTTGGACCTTTTACATTGGGATCCCCCGACCTTAAAATTCTGGATCCGCCAACAAAATGTTCTTGTGGTAATATCCCAAAATAATGTCATGCATTTTAACTTTCTATTGTAAGAGCACAAATTGACTTGAGAATATTTGAACCATCATCATCCCCAAATTAAGGTCTTACCTATAACAGAGAGAAACTTACTTTCAACAAGAGACCACTGTGGTAGTATTTCAAGACAACTATATACACACTATCATACGTTTTATTTTTTTTCAATCAAAAATGCTTGATTAACTTTGTAGAACAAAAGTTACAACCCCGTTCAATGAAAGCTATTGACCCTTCCACAAGAAACATCACTTAATTACCTTACCAATATGTTATCCATAAAATTTCAATTATTTAATTAAAATTCGTAATTAAATACAAGAGTAATGTTAGAGAGATTAAATTTGCAAACTAAATGATGTGTCATCAATAAGAATGAACACGTTTATCAATGCTTAAATGATAAACCAATTATCAACTTTCGTGTTATTTAGTTTTCAAAAATTGGTCTACAAATTTGGTCTCCCTAACATTACTCTTAATTACAATGAATTATTTGGTAAGGGTAGTGCTTGGAAGACTAAATTTATAAACCAAATTTTGTAAACTAAATGACATAGAAGTTGATTATTAGATTATTACTTAAATATTGATTAACATGCTTATTTTTTATTAATGACAAATCATTTAGTTTTCAAATTTAGCCTACAAATTTAATTTACCTAGCATTTGATAATCATAAAGTTTGTCGAAACTGAGCTTTAAAAAAAAAACACTGAGCTTTAAGGAAATACTTCAAATTTCTGGTACAATAACTAGCACAAAAGCTCCATCAAGATTTAATGGTGGCCAAGGAAAACTAGAGACTTTCGGGGCCTACCCACTTAAAAAGTAGGTTAGCTAGCAGGTGGAAAAGGTCAAAGGGTAAGTGGTGCACATTCTCACCTCACCAAACCAAGCACATCTTTGCCATTCACAGACACATAAAAACACACACACACACACACACACACACACATACACACACTTGGGTAAAAACAACCAGTCCATCTAAACTTGGAAGGTCCTCCAAACTCTCCCCTACCATGCACACACGCACACACACAGAATGCTTTATATAATATTATACATCTTCATGTTTCCTTCGCTCTACTGCTATAGTCATGGGGCCTCGGCATTAGATCTCTCTCTCTCTCTCTCTCGCTCTCACATCAGGAAGACAGGAACTTTATATATATATATATAGACATATATATCTAATATCTCCATCTCTCTCTTTGATTATATATTGTTGTGGTTCTAAATTTGCTAGCTAGGGTTTCTGATCAATGAGGAAGCCTTGTTATGAGAAGATAAACAAAGGAGCATGGTCTAAGCAAGAAGATCAGAAACTCATTGACTACATCCAGAAACATGGCGAAGGTTGTTGGAATTCTCTTCCTAAGGCTGCAGGTGGGTGTATACTACAAATTTATCTTCCAGATTTCTTCGACTGTTACTGCTTGATCGGTGTCTATAGCTAAAATATATACTATTTTGCAACTTTAGCATCTATGATCTATATGAATATATATGATCATGATCAGGGAAGTAAACGATTGATCCCCGATCATGATTGAGTAGATAAATAGAGAATAATATTGGGGAAAAAGAGGTGTTATATATATAAATCGATGATATGTAGCTTTTCAAAGATCATGTATATGTTGAATAATATTATTGTTTAATGATGATTCATGACTAGGGTTGAGTCGGTGTGGTAAAAGTTGTCGACTGAGGTGGATAAACTATCTAAGGCCAGATCTTAAACGCGAAAGTATTCGAGAAGATGAAGAGGACCTCATCATCAGGCTTCATGCGCTCCTTGGGAATAGGTATACAAACTCAGTCCATATATACATACATATATATAACCCCCTTTCCCTAAATTAATTTTTCAATGACACGATTGCCCAAACAACCTAACTGAAAAGAGAGTTTCAGGGAAATTTAATTGAGTTTGGAAACAATCATATATATTTAACTTTCTTTCCAATACATATGTAGTTATATAATTACAAATTTGGATATCCCTAATTTTTTTTTTTTTTTGAACATAAGGATATCCCTAATTACAATAACCATATCTGTATATGTGTGTGTGTGTGTGTGTATACCTTAATTAAATTGTATACTTAGTCTATAATTTAATTATACATATTAATTTTTTAGAACCAAGAAAAACGATTGGCTTTAATTAGTTCGTACTTTAGGGTGTACGCCTGGGTTGGTTAGTGTAGTGCTTCCCCTACACCAAAGTCAAAACTTACTTCATGTTAGTTTAAATTATAATTATATTGACATCACCCTAAGTCAAATTCATACTTAAAGATGCTTTTTTATTATTTTATTTTATTTATTTTTAACTAGAGAGAATTAATATAAAACCTAAACATATATTTGATATATGAGGACTAATATATATATGTATGCTATATTCGTGAATTTACCTAGGTGGTCACTGATAGCCGGAAGACTGCCGGGAAGGACGGACAATGAGGTGAAGAATTACTGGAACACTCATATAAGGAAAAAGTTATTAAAGATGGGAAGAACTCTTGATCCCAAAAAACCCCATCACCACAATGATCCTCACTTGAGAAGAGGCACTACTGCTAGTGTGCCACTACTGCAGCCTGATACCAGTACACCAATATCATTTGCGTTGCCGTCGGATTCCATGAGTACTGGTGCTGAAATTCACACCAACAAAAGCGGGTTGCCCGACCTGAATCTCGACCTCTCACTCTAATTGTTTGTGGAAGAGAGGCAGAAAAGTACATGATATATCTAGACTTAAACAAAAAAGTATCATATAACTATAGTGTCTAGTTTAAGTATATACACCCCACCACCTCCAGGGCTTCTTTTAGACAATGGTGCTTGGGTACGTGGGTTTGGCTTTAAATATGACTAGTCTGGTCGACTAGTATAAAGGTGTGTACGTAATTAATTTGGACATAGCTAGTTATCACTGTGTGTACAATTGGAAATTTGGCAAAAGAAAAGAGATCAAAGTAATTTGGCATGCACCTGACTGCTAAGATCCTAGTTGTATATGTGTATGGCTAGCTAGGTAAGTATGAGTTTGCCCAAAATCTCTCTTTCTGCGCTCTCTGTTTATATATAGGGAAAAGTTAGATATTATATATATATATATATATATATATATGTATGTATGCATATATATGTATACACATATATACAATATCAGTTCTAATATTTGAAATCCCTTGAAAGAGGTAAGGGTTCATCTCTTGTACCTCCCCGTTACAGTAATGAGAAATGCTTGATGTTGGAATTTGAAGGGGAAAGGTTTGTCCTATACTATATGTATGATGAAATGTATTTCGTTTTGATTACGATATATATCGATTGAGATTTATATTGCGATAGTATATGCAACTGGTTTGGCAATATATATATATATATATATATATCTTTTGTATCATGTACTGTCCATGCATGCATGGCTCACTCCTTAAGAAGTATGGTACATTAACCATTAGCTATTTCAGAATGAGAGAACTCAATTAGCTAAAGAATGTGACTATTAGTGTACGTAACACGTTCTTCCATGCTTAAACTATATAATCGCTCCCTATCACTTTTTAAATTTTACTTTAATGGAGATCTCCTTGCCTAGACATGGTTTTTGGTCAAGAATCTGCTTTCGAAACAATGAAAAAGAAGAACAAGCTAGCAGCTGAAAGCTACAAACTTGAATGCGGTAAAAATCTAGCTTCTTTACTTTTTATAATTGTTAAAAGAATGGAAGGGAAACACAACCACAACAGCGGTTCAATATTTTTTTTTGTTGGGAGCAAGATGTATCATGTAGTCTAATATCACATCTTCTCTTCATGTCCAGCAAATTCAATTCCGCGTCACTTTGCCTTTTCTTTTGCCTTATCTCTCGACCTTCCCAAAGAACTTCTGTCAAACAGTTTGCCCTAGGACAACTGTAGTTACTACTTACCTTCCACAAACCTACAAAATTCATTTATATGTTTGTGTCTATATGTATTCGTTGGGAATGCCTTCTTTTTTTTTTTTTTTTTTTTTTTTTTTTTTTGGTGCTTGGGAAAAACCGGTGCATGCACTGTATCAAGTTCAGAAGAAAACGAACTAGTAAATGCGACTATTGCTCGGACCGATATAACAATTTTCGTAGCTGTGAACTTTTGACTATACGTCGATTACTTGAAAATATTACCCAAACTAATCGGATACTCTGATCTCTTTCCCATATATTATCAACAGCAAGTCCTACAACGGAGGATTTTCCAGATGGTTTACATATATGAACATAAAGAATATTTGATCACCAATCTACCTTACCTCATGTTCATTCTAATGTTCAAAGAATGACACGATGTAGCTTGATTCCAATTTCCAACCTTTTTCTTGATGCTGATTTTGACTTTTCACCTCAAAGTTGTATGCATATTTTGTTTCAAACCTTCTTGGATACGGCCTGCTTTAATAGTTCTACAAGATCAATCGTCTCTTAAAAGATTGATTCTTGGATAGGTTGTTCTGGACTTCCCTAGAGAGGAGGCTGAGACCTCCGTTGGCTTTGGAGGGAAAGCGCTACATTGTCCAAAGTTTAGAGCATGCCTTGCCTCTTTGAAGAATTACAGAAGAGGTCTTAGACCCTTAACCCATTTTTTTGTTTTTACAAATCACCCACCCTTTGTCTGTGTAAAAAAAGAAGGATTAAGTACCTAGAACCCCCAACCACTTTAGTGTCATTCCAAATTGGTCTCAACCTTTTTAAACATTCCAAACAAGTACCCAACCTATTAAAAATGTCACATTTGTGAAGCCTCTCAATTAAAAATCTGTTAAATTAACTAGGGCTTACTTTGTCTCCAAAATCAATAGAATGTCATGAAAGCATAGCATCCACCAATTAACAATCACCACCACCCCCATTAGGTCATCATCTCCAAACCCAAAGGAAAACCACCAACTTCATCCTACAACTCGAGCCGCTAACATCGGGAGGAGGTCATGGAAGTTGCTGAAATTGTATGAACTGCCATTATGTGGCCACCACCAGCTTCACCACACACAAAGAATAATTGGAAGCCTTATGAGCCGGGAATCAGGGAATGAGGAAATCGCATAAGTAGAAACAAGCTCCTTGAAACCCTATCTGAATTCTTGACCCTTTCTTTGTAAGGAAATTGCCCTCCTGATGTAATTTCAATTTGGGTGCATTTTCGATTCAATCTAATACCCATTTGATCATTGGATTCCATATTATATAGTCTACATTTGAAGTTTAGATTTTGAAGCAACTAATATTAATGTGGACCATGATATACATACCTACTTGGTAGGTTTTGAATATGATCTATGTTTGAAAATCAATTGGGGCTTAACTGATGTGTCATTTTCAATAAATTGGGTACTGGTTTGGAATGTTTAAAAATATTGAAACCAATTTGAAATGATACTAAAAGATTGCGAGGTTTTAGGTACTTAATCCAAATATAAAAAATTAAAAAAATTTGACGCTACAATACAATTGCGCTAAGGCCTAAGGGTACAATGGAAATAGCACAATTTCAAAATTTGTCTTTGTTAGAGGCACACTACTTTCTTGAATGTGATAAGTTTGCTCAGACATCCCAAAACAAAGTAGTAAAATTCAATTCCTTTCGTTCATGCCTACTCTCTGCAAACTCTACACTCTGGTAAATTATATATATTTGCAGTAACAAATATATTTTCCAATTTGAAATAACTATGTATTCCTTTTAAACCCGTGCATGCATATACAGTCTGAAGGAAAAAGGGAAGAAAAAGAAGAAAGACCTGGGTATGCATGCAACAACATAATAAAGAAAGAGGTATTCATCAATTTACCCCTGAACTTATGATCATCGGCCAATTTCCTTCCTCAACTCTCAGAATTAGTCAACTTCCCCCCTCAACTTTAATTTTGGCCAATTTTCCCCCTCAACTCTCATAATTAGTCAATTTGCACCCTACTGTTAATTTTTTAAATTTTCCATCTATTCTTCTGTTAAGTAGGTATCCGCATGACTGCCTTTGAAGGGCAAAAAAAGTCAATTTGCACCCTACTGTCATTTTCCGTTAAGTAGGTTTCCCTACACCTTAACAGAGGTAGACGAGGACGAGGGAGGAGGCAACGGGGTGTGGGCAGCTGCAAACTGCAAAAGCAGCATATCAAATGGACTGGGCTGCAAACAGCGGAGGAGGGGGGTGTTGGCGGCAATCATGGGCTCGGCTTAGAGAAAAGGAAGAACAAGAGAAAGTTTGAAGAAAAGGAAGAAGATAGAATGTGTAATAAAATGACTTTTTTGCCCTTTAAAGGCAATCATGCAGATACCTTCAAAGGAAAAATAAATGGAAAATTAAAAAAAAGTAACATTAGGATGCAAATTGACTAATTATGAGAATTGAGGGAGGAAATTGACCAATCCTTACAAATTCAGAGAGTAAATTGATAAATACCTCATAAAGAAATTATGACCGTAAAGTTCGATGAATATAATATGATTTAGGGTTTGCCCATGCCTACTATTTGTATGCTTGAAAATTTTATCATTTTCTTTGGCCAGAATCTGAAATGCAGTTTTGCTTGGTATTCTAAACCTTTAAATGTCACTGATGAAATCTAAAGTTTGGGCTTTTCGATATATATTTACGTTGACCTTTCTTGAAAAGTTATTCATTTTCATTCATTCTATAAATGGTGTCAAATGTTGGTACACTTGGGAATCGCAGCAGGAACACGTGTGCCCTATGAAAATTACTCGTAAAGATCACCAGCGTATCTACCATTCAACTCCCACTGGAC